>NC_142931.1:141133478-141143478 GCF_046866305.1 Octopus bimaculoides
GTAATTGACTAACTTTTTCCCTCAATAATTACTCACATTAAGGCGGTGGTCTGGCAGAAACGTTAGCACGCCGGACGAAATGCTTAGCGTTATTTCGCCTGTTTTTTTACGTTCTGAGTTCAAATTCCGCCGAGGTTAACTTTGCCTTTTATCCTTTCGGGATCGATTAAATAAATACCAGTTACGCACTGGGGTCCATGTAATCGACTTAATCCCTTTGTCTGTCCTTGTTTGTCCCATCTATGTTTAGCCCCTCGTGGGCAATAAAGAAATAAGAAACGTTAGCACGCCGGACGAAACGCATAGCGCTGTGTTCAAATTCCGCCGAGATCGACATTGCCTTTTATCTTTTCAGGGTCGATAAATTAAGTACCAGTTGTGTACTTGGGTCGATCTAATCGACTGGCCCCCTCCCCAAAAATTTCGGGCCTTGTACCTAGAGTAGAAGAGTATAATTACTTACATCGTTCCTAAATTGATTTCAATGAAATTGACCTACCCACCTGCATCAAAGTTTAACATAAGGAGATAAGTTGATTACATCGACACCAAAGCTCAACTGGTACTTATTTTATCGACCGCAAAAGGATAGTACACAAAGTCGACCTCGGCGGAATTTGAACCCAGAACGTAAATTTGAACAAAAGCAACGTCGTCAAAATAAGGGACAACATCACTACTGTAACTGCTGATATTGTTTTCTACTCTAGGCACAAGGCCCGGAATTTTGGGGGAGGGGGCCAGTCGATTAGATCGACCCCAGTACGCAACTGGTATTTAATTTATCGATCCCGAAAGGATGAAAGGCAAAGTCTACCTCGGCGGAATTGGAACTCAAAACGTAAAGACAGACGAAATACTGCGAAGCACTTTGTCTGGCGTGCTAACGTTTCTTATTTCTTTATTGCTCCCAAGGGCCTAAACATAGAAGGGACAAACAAGGACAGACAAACGGATTAAGTTGATTAGATCGACACTAGTGCGTAGCTGGTACTTAATTTATCGACCTCGAAAGGATGAAAGGCAAAGTCGACCTCAGGGGAATTTGAACTCAGAACGTAATGGCAGACGAAATACTGCTAAGCATTTCGCCCGGCGTCCTAACGTTTCTGCCAGCTCACCACCATACTGTGACTACTGACATTGCCGCTAATATGATCAGCCCATTGTTAGCGTAAGCACCACAGTTACCTCCCTTCCGAACCTACTATCACCAATACTTACATAAATTGTTAATCTGATCTTTCAAAATAAATTATCTTCAACGAAGTCCACCAAAGTTCATTTTCACAAGACACAAATATCACAATCTATTACTTCTCCACTCTCTCACAACAGATTACTTTTGGCGACCTTTAACGTGGTCGTAGTTTATTTTGAGAAAGATAAAATTATTGCTAACACACCAACAATGAATATTTTTGAAATTCGATTTTCAGAGAACTTTTTTTCTTTTGTGATATATATTCACGATTTGTTATATTAAAATAACACCCTGTGGGGAAAATACTTATCTAATACTGTTTTTTTTAATATTTAAATACAAAATTCGTTTTATTTTGATTTTATTTTAATGTATACTTTTTTTTTTTCAGTATATGATTTAGTGAAATGTTATATGTTCAAGCATTATAGGTTCATCATTGGAGCATGATTCATTCACGAAATTCCATTCAAAAAAAACTGATAAAAGTTAATATTCAAAACTGCCTAAAGACTACACTATAAACTTATTCATTTTACCAAGTTGGTTTATTATAAGATATTTACGTTTCAAAAGTGATAAATGACTGAGAAAATAACAACAAACAAAAGCTAGGATCCTGATATGTTGCGTGAATGGAATACTCTATTGAATCGACGCTAGTGTTCAACTGGTACTTAATTTATCGATCCACAAAAGGATGTAGGTTAAAGTCAAGCTAGTTACGATTTGATCTTAGAACATTAAGAGGCGGAAGAAATTTTACGAAGCATTAAATCTTAGTACGAGGAGATAACGACTCTACAAGCTCGCCGCCATAGTTACAATGAATATTTACACTTGACAAGGCGGCGAGATAGCAGAACCATGAGGATGCCAGGCAAAACGATAAACGATACTTCGTCTATCCTTACGCTATGAGTTCAGATTACGCCGTGGCCGACCTTGGCTTTCAAGCTTTCGGAGTCAATAGAACAAATGCCAGTTGAACATTGGAGTCAAGCTAATTGAGTTATCCCCTCCCCGAAATTTCTGGCCTTGTGTAAATTTGAAACTAATATTTACACTCGATAGCAATCGTTTAGACACCTAGACTATATTCGGAATATTTTCATTTTAATTTTTTTTTCTTTTAATTTTTTTTTCTTTTAATTTTTTTTTCTTTTAATTTTTTTTCTTTTTAATTTTATTTAATAATTATTGTTCCTAAAAGGTTTGTCCTCGACAGACGTTTCTGTTCAGACAAAAAATTGCAACACTATGAAACAAGAATAGACGTTAGCGTAAATAGAGTTTCATTTTTTAAACGTTCCAATGTATCTGTAGAGCACAATATTAATGTTCATTTATGAATTATGACAATGTGATTTTATTTTAATAACTTAGAAAAATCAATGTTCATTATTTATCTATGTGCAAATAACACGCATACATACATAAGTGTAAATGGATATCTATCTATCTATATATATATATATACATATATATATATATATGTGTATATATATATATATATATATATATATATATATATATATATATATATATATATATATATACATGTGTGTGTGTGTGTGTGTGTGTGTGTGTGTATATATATATATATATATATATATATATATATATATATATAAAGGATCTAAAAAATGAGCATAAAATATGTGAGAAGAGAAGAGGGCTATTACTAAAATAAAATTGAAATTAAAATTAAGAATAACATTCATAGTTTACTGTTATTTTTTGCATGCGCACGTGGTCCTTTGGTTCTGATCTGGAGGCATGGTAAGTTCAACTCGCTGCGATGGTAAATTACTACTATTTAGTAATTTACCATCGCAACGAGTTGAACTGGTCTGTAGATACCAGACCAGCAAGGGGAATCGGCTGACCTCCCCTGTTCGAAGGTTATAATGGACACAGGTGTGTCATATAGCTAGCTAGAGGCGATGGCTTCTTGGAGCTAATCAACGGCAGCACTCGTCCTATTTTGGGGACTGCCATGTTGGCTTGCGATAGCTATTATATATATATATATATATATACACAGATATATATATATATATATATATATATATATATATATATATATATATATATATATATATATATATATATATATATATATATATATATATATATGCATGCCTATACATATATACATACAAATAAATATAGATAAAAATGCATACCTAAATATATATACTTACACTAATATATATATGTGTGTAATAACACCCGCAGTATATTTCGGTCTTACGAGTTTTTTTAATATACAGATTATTGTATAACAATGAAAGATTTTTTAACTGAAGGTTAAAATCTTTATCGAGATATTCATCCATCAGTCTCAAAGCTGAAGAATCAATAGAAAGAAACTGAGGAATATACGAAAATAATTGCTAAATTCCCAATAAGTTGTGTTTTTCTGTCCTTCTCATCCAATTTTCAATAGTTCGTTTTAATTAGTTTCGCGAGGGATGGTCTTGAAAGTAAAAGTGAGTACGATGGTGAAGATACACAGCTTGAAGGAAAAAAAGTAAGAAAGAGAGAGAGAGAGAGAAATGAAAGAAGAAAAGAAAGGAAGTAAATAAATAAGGTGCGAATAATATTATCGACCAGTAAATTTATCATGAAATAAATAATTGGAAAGTCAAGTGTATTGTTTTGAGAAATTTTGTAGATTCTTAAAAACAAAATTAAGATAAAACACTCGGTTCCTTTGTGATTTGTATAGATCGATCAAGTGATACATTTTATCAGTGATGATGAGTTAGAGGGATGTGGACAGGAAAAAGCTAAAGTTCAAATTTCAAGAGAGAAGGAAAGATTGATAAATTTTCTAAAAAGGTTTTCATATGTCTGGAATATTGAAATTTCTTTGAGGGATGAGGTTGATAGAAGAAAAACTTAAGTAATTGAGATACTTATTTCTAAATTAGAGAGAGTAAGGAGTGTCTTTAGGTGAAATATCAAGTGGAAAAAATGATTATGAAGAGACGAGTAAGATAAGTCACTTGTTTTGAGAAAGTTTGTAGATTTTTAGAAATGAAAATTCAGACAAAGAATTTCGTTTAGATCAAAGAAATGATGACCTTTAAAAGTGATGGGTGATTAGTAAAGACACAGACAAGGTAAACCTCAGGAAGGTTTTTGAAAATGAAGCATAAATATATAGCGTAGCGGTAATAATAATAATAATAATAATAATAATAATAATAATAATAATAATAATAATAATAATGATGATAATGATAATAATAATAATGAAGATAGGTTAGCTTGGGAGGTTAAGTAGTTGTGGTCGATGAAAAAGGTGGTAGTAGTACCAATAATTGTCGGAGCCCTGGGAACAGTGAGTAAAAATCTCGAGAAGTATATCAAAGAAATAGGAGCTGCAATAAGGGAGGAGCACTTGCAGAAAACAGCACTGCTTGGAACCGCTCGAATACTCCGGATGGTGCTCGAAAAACAAGAAATCGCCTGTGATCTGGATAATTCTCATCGGTGGCTCTTACCGCGCTATATCCAGATCAAAATATGCATGTGTGTATATATGCATGTGTGTTTGCTGAGCGAGTAACCGAAGGTCCACGACCAGCCCCTTACAAGTCTGATCGATTCAACAACAAGACAAATAAGTTGATATTTAGAACACCCCTGTAAGGAAAACAAAGCAGAAATTTTAAGCTTCTGAACACGTTCAGCTACGGCAATAAAGTACGGAGAATGCCATGCTGGTATGTCTTCATGTATATACCTATATGTGTGTGCTTGTACTGTGTGTGTGTGTGTGTGTGTGTGTGTGCGTGTGCGTGCGCGCCCGCCGGGCGTGGTTTCATTGAACGTAAATATTTCATAAAAGTACTACTCCAACATACATGCAAACGATCATTAGATAAATGTGCCTAATTTTTCTGAAGGTTACAGTCCGAAAGTTGATAGCCAGGAATTCAAATTGAGGGCTGCGCTGGAGCAGTGTAACAATGTATTTGCATACACGCACACACATACTCACATGCACACAAATATATATAATTAATATGGGTGACTTAGCAATTTAACAACCTAAAGGCAAATTTACAGATACTACTAAAGTGAGACTGAGTAATACCAGCATTTCTGGAAATAAAAATCAAAACAACGTCGTCGCTACAGAAGCAATATATTAATGACTGACAAGGGGATGCAAGGAATCCAGCGGACACAGCCAGATCAACGGTGATTTCGAATCTTAATTCTTATCGATGGCTCTTATCGCGCAATATCCAGACCACTGGCGATTTCAAATTTTGATGCAGAGCATCTTAATTCTCATCGGTGGCTCTTACCGCGCTGTGAATAGGAGAGTTCGACGGACCGCATTGAACAGTACTTTCGTCTCGAGAGATTTATACTCAAGATAAAATTACTAATCTCTGAAAGTCATTGAAATTCCCAAAATCTAGATTAGTCTACCTAGATCACAACATATGTGACTGTGTGTGTATATATAAATATGTGTACTTAAAAAGTTAATATCTAAAGTGTACACATTTGCATGAGTACACTTTTCTGTTTACATAATAACAATGCAATTTCCTTTCTGTTTTGATAATTTTCCTTTTTCATTAAATAGAAAACATATATTACTCGAATACAATCGAATTGTTATTCAAATCAGTATATGTGATTTTGATTAAGATTTTCTTGAACTTCTCTTTATTTATCTGTGCACATAGCCTGTATCATTAATGTACTTTTACTTATTAACACGCAAACATGCGTATGGTTGCTTACATATGCGAAGACACACACCATACATTTAGATAGATAGATAGATAGATAGATAGATAGATAGATAGATAGATAGATAGATAAGTAGATAGATAGATAATCAGATATATATATATATATATATATATATATATATATATATATATATATATATATATATATATATATGTATATATATATACACACACACACACACACATATATATATATATATATATACATACACATCTATATGTACGTTTGTGTGTATATATATATATATATATATATATATATATATATATATATATATATATATATATATATGTATATATACACATATGTGTATTTATATATATATATATATATGCGTGTGTGTGCGTGTAAATATCTATCTCTTAGTATCTAGTTATCATTCTCTCTCTCTCTCTCTCTCTCTCTCTCTCTCTCTCTCTCTCTCTCTCTCTCTCTCTCTCTCTCTCTCTCTCTCTCTCTCTCTCTCTCTCTCTACACACACTGTGAAGCCGCCATTTTTTTCTTTTGTAAAAGCTTGATAAACTCAGACACCTTCACACACATGCACCCACATACACGCATACATTTATACTATAATGCATGTTTGTATATGCGTATGTATATCGTGGTTCTTGTATTCGCCATTCTAGTGGAACAAAGAAAGTAACTTTCCCAGTTCTATACAATTATTTTCTATTATTGTAATTCAAAAAAAAAAATGAAAAACAAACAAACAAATCTTCCTGTGTTTCTTTTCCAAGAAAGTTATCATTCTACATACCACTTTCTGTGTATGAGACTCCAACAGTACAATTTTGGGGTTTTATATTTGGTTTTATAAGTTTATATATTTTGGTTTTATAAGTTTTATAATAACTTATTTCCGAATAAATATACTTTAAATATACTATGCTGCACGTATTCACGTGTACTTACAAAGATCAGACAGGTTGAAGGTGGAATTGAACTAATTAAAATAAGTCTTTGTTAATGGAGACACTTGTTTCATAGTTTCAATCTTTCTGTTCGAGATAATGCAGTCTGCTTAGATTAGAAAGAAAATGATTAAGTTTGACAAATAAACTTAATTAAGTTTTTCATTCAGTCAAGCGCAAGTATGGTTCTGTGGTTAGGAAGGTCACTGTGCAACGTCCTGGTTTCGTTTTCAGACCCACCGCGCGGCATCTTTTGCAAATGTCTACTAGCTTTCTACAATAGAAAGTACTGATCGAGTTATGTTTCGTGTGTTAATTTAATAGATGGATGCTGTGCGGAGGAGTATGAAGTACACACACAAACACGCCTGTATGTGTGTGTGCGCGCGCGCGTGCGAGTGAAAATGGGCAAAGTTCTTCCGTTTTTAGAAAGCCAATAATCATAGATACAAAGGTGATTTCGAACCATATATGTGTGCGTCACACACATGCAAGCACACACTCCCACACGCATACACCCATAAATCATTCCTATAAGCATTTGTAAAAATACATAGAGAAATTTACGTTCATAGGCACAGAAGTAAATCGAAATTAAATACTCCATAACAAAACAGTTTATTCACCAAAACCTAACAGGTTACCTGAAGGACAAGTCAAAATAGAAAGATATATGCCGATCTATTAAAATCGTAGAAAACATACTGCAAGGTAATTCAACAGCTGCTACATTTGAGAAACAGTAAATTTACTCCTCACGTTGAAGGTGAGAAACGGCATAAAATTACTTTCATGAAAACTTATAAAATTTGTAATACAAGACATGCACAGAAGGATCTGTGGGGAAGTACAGAAAAAAGAAATAGGAGTGGCTGTGTGGTAAGTAGCTTGCTTACGAACCACATGGTGCCGAGTTCAGTCCCACCTTGGGCAAGTGTCTTCTACTATAGCCCCGAGCCAACCAAAGCCTTCTAAGGCCTCTGACATAGCAGAACACGTTGATGTCAGTCCCAGAACAGCAGTCAGGTATCTAACAAACTTGGTTACTATGACAGAACAGCAAGAAATGAACCACTTCCTCAACCAGCCAACATCAAGCAGAGAAAATATTGCGCCAGTGAGATGGTGAAGAGGACACTAGCATTTTGGCACACTGTCACATTCTCTGATGAGTCCAGATTTTTTGTATTTCCTGGCTGAGTATGGGTCTTAAAAGTCTGTGATCGAGAATTTGATGTGAACAGATTGCAGCCAAAAATGAAACGCGGCAGCTTTTCTGTGATGGTCCGGAGAGCAATTCGGAGCTATGCTTGATTAGAGCTAGTGAAGTGTGAGATGATTATAAACTGAGACAAATATGTGTCCATATTGCAGAAAGGACTCCTTCCAATCTTCTCCAGTGGTAAAATTATTAAAGAAGACTCTTTATTTATGGAAGATGGGACTCCTTGTCACACGGCTAAAATGACTCAAGATTGTTTGAATGAGAATGGCATTAAAAAGCTTCCGGGACCATACCAGTCACTAGATAAGAAGACTGTTGAACAGCTCTGGGTCATAATGGACAGGACACTTCATAAAAAGAAAGCATCTTCAAAGTCAAATCTTTTGATACTACTGCATGAAACTTGGCAAGAGAATATTCATCTGATCAGTAACATGGCTAATAGGACCCTTACATTGCGAAAATGCCAAGGGCATTCACATAATATTTACAATATAACAACCAATAAATACCGTACTTTCCGGTCTATAAAGCACATCTATATTTAAGCCGCAGGGCCGAATTTGGAGGAAAAGTTTGGTTTTATCACCACCTAAAGCGAACAGGTGTTTAAAATACCTACTGAGCTACGGGTCCGCAGCTAGCTTTTTTGTTGTTCACGTGTATGCGGTTTCAAATTGCCATAATTTACAACTATGAGATATATTGTTATTGCTACGATTTTATCTCACTATAATCAACAACAAATACATTTTGTCAATATGGAAGTCTGTATTAGATTAAAATAACATTATCAAAACATGAAGGTGAACCAAAACAAATATGCTTTGTTTTCTTCCGGGCGCCAACATACTGTAGCAAGTAGTCTTTCATGTTGTTCACTAACCGACCTTTGCTCTGAAAACATCAATGGAATCATCCGATCTCCATACACAAATTATTTTCCTGCTGAAACTTATAAAAAAATGCACATGTTAGGCGCACATTTCTATAAGCCGCACACTAAATTTCCCAGGTAAAGTATAACGATTTATACAACGAAAAATACGGTAATCCGAACGTATAATTTCAGATTTAAATAGATTTTAATGATTACTTGAGTGCCTATTTACTCCTGCCATGTCTGTGTATATATGTATTTATTTACGCATGTGAATATGCATGTATACATATTTTATATTTTCGTGCTTCCCTCTATCTCCCTGTGTCCGTCTGTCTCTCCCTCTTATATATATATATATATATATATATATATATATATATATATATATATATATATATATATATATATATATATATATATATATATATATATATATATATATATATATGCAGTATAAGGTAAACAGGGATGAAAACATCCAATCCTACGCTAGCTCCACTGTTTAATACCTAACTTTGTAGAGAAAAACCTTATAATTCACATAGGTTTATATTAAATTTATAAAAATGAAAAGAAAACGGAGATATACAATTGTGAATTCAAATATTAAAATTTATTAACATGATATTATTATATTCTCATAATGATATAATATAACAAGTATTAAATACAAATTACATACTCGTTTCGATTTGTATCCATTATAAAATTATCGAAAATGCATTGTTTCTGGGTAAGAATCTCTTCTGTGTAACTTTTGATATATGAGGCTCACACATCGAAGAAAAGACTGAATTTAAATATATTTATGTTTTCAAGCGTGAGCGTCAAGGATTAAAAACAAAAAGATAAAAATAAAAAAGTAAAATATGAAAAATAAACTAGTATAACGGTCATAGAATATATTTGTGTACTACTATATATTTTAATCTAAATATATCTTAACGCATTATTTTTCTAAAATACCAGGAACAATATTTTTTAAA
>NC_142931.1:141148478-141190978 GCF_046866305.1 Octopus bimaculoides
TATTCTCGTTATTAATAAAAAGCCTTAAGGAATCTTTCTATTGGCTACAAGAAGTTGTTAAAATGACTAGGAGGAAATTCTCCGAAGCTTTGTCAACTTGACAGCTACGCATTTTCGACAACAGAATCGTTTTTTGTTCCTAAAATGGTTGTCACACAAAGCAATTGCTACCTCATATCCTGTAACGTGGATCAATATTATAAAGGCATTTCAATTCAAAAGAAAAGCTACTATAGAAAAGAACGATAAAAATGTTAACGAATGATCGATTTGATTGCCTCCATCATCACAGTCACTTAAGACTCATATATACCCGGACAATAGAATACCCAGAATCATGACTGTTGAAAATATACTGTTTAAAAAGATAATAATACTTGCTTTCAGAAGTCAATTCAATTTTTGGAAATTTTTGAATTATTTCTGGCATTGAAAATGCCTCAGGCCTTTACATCTACTAAAAACTCTCAATGTTCAAGTGAGTCCTATAATGAATCATTATTTCCACATCTGGGATTAAGTTGCTGCTACCAATAGAAACATCCTATAGCGTATAAAAATACATCATTCGACCGGCTCTGTATGAAGTCACTCGACTATTACCCCAATCTCTAACCCATAAATCAGCTCCTCCCTCTCCTCCTCTGTCTTTTATAGTGCTCCTGCAGCTGCCACTCCTCCGTGGAGAACTCTGATCTCGTTTCTCTTCTACTCAGGTTCACCTAGCTCATTTGTTTTTGACTCACGTCGCTTAAGTTTTGCCGATGCTCAAGGCTTCGTACAATACACAACATCCTCCATTCCCATATAATCAATCCCTTGCCCATTTGTATGTATTATTTTTTCATTAGGCAAAAGAAAAGGGTAATGCACGTGAGGATTTATACTGTCTTTGATACTGACATATGTGGGTCAGAAAGTTATTTTTATAATGGAGTCTGGCCTTGATGTTTGCAATAAAATGGACACCGCTTAAGACACTTAAGCAGATTGTGATGTCAAAGTGACCGACAGATTAAATCTATATTAATTCGTTCTCCTGCAGACGTTGATTTGCAAGAGCAAGACTTACTGCGTTGATCTCATAACACTTATATAAGAACATTTAAATTTTAAAAAATAAAACAGTTTTTTCACAGAAGTTGAGCAAATAGCCTCAGGTTTAAAATTTTTCCTGTTATTGCTGCAGGTTCATATAAATATGTGTTACGATGTTACAAGATAAATACAATATATATGCTTAAAAAGCTATCAAATTTGAACAACACTGGTAAACATACAATAACGTCACTCTCATTCAAAACGTATTGGTGGGTGAGATGTGAACTTGTTTGTTTGCTAATTCTAGCTTATCGAGCGACTCAATCGAATTTTCTTCATTACAAAAATGCTCTCACCCAATTTCGAAAACACTTTCCATTATCATCGGTAGTTACATTCGATTAATTTTGAAGTAAGCAATTGATATGAATTTATCACTAAATCAATATTAATTTTTTTTTAAATTAAAATTATTCTACATATTTTGAACATTTATTTACTATTATCTAAGCAATGGTTGAATTAACATGTCTAGTAAATGTTTATGTCTGGCTTCAAATATTTATGCTCCAACTGCCCTGAATATACTTGTAATTATTTACAATATATTAATCTTTTTTATGTATATCAATTTTTATATATTACTAATATAACGTTAGTCACCAGTAAATATTCATCCGTCGGCTGATAATCTACATCAAATTGTGTAATTTTTCGTTATGTTATTATGTGTTACTAATCTATTTATTCAGCTGAAATTTACATGAAAGCAATTACAAAAAGCAGTTTTAAACAGAAGCATCCAGAGGGATATTGATATCGGTAGTTTTCATTTCAGGAGAAATAACAGAAAAGATTAGGAACAGCCTCCATGTACTTCAAGTGTTGAATCGTTTTTTCAAACAACCTTTATTAAACAATAGCAGCAAAATTAAGTCCCACAACGCAAAGGAATAACTGCCGCCTAAACAAGAGATAACATGAATACGTGGAATGAGAAAAATACGCAATATTTCCATGAAATGCAGTATGAAACACAGCACTATTTCTATTGTTATTTCAAGTACAATAATGTGGTTTTATTTCTATTTTATAAGGCAACCCTTCTTTACATAAGATATTCGTAGAATAGAAACAGAGAGAAAAAACATATGCACACATGCATATATAGATACATACAAGTAAACATGCATACATGCAAAAAAAGGCATGCAGAGAGACACGAATAGATGCTTTCTTGGAAGTTGGAATCCGCACATTTGGTGAAAGTTCCAACTTCCCTAGCCGCAGCCCACTGAAACGAAAATTTTACAAACAATTAATCAACTGGAAAACGGTTAATTACTGAAAATACAAAGATTTTTGCAAATGCTGTACGTATTTTATAATAAATATTTCTACGTGACAAAACTCTGTTTTCGTTTCTCTTACTAAAATTCAAAGAATATACCTTAAGGGCTTGCATCAGCCAGCAACAAATATCGGAGTTGCCCCGTAGCAATGATCTATACATGTACGATAAGAAACAGCTGACATTAGAAAACAATATTTTCGGTTAATATAAGAATAAAATTCAGCAATGATGAATCCTCAGATTCAACATTTAAACGTATGGAACATAGAAGAATAGACACCATTACCAAAGCCCATCGCATCTATAGAATATATATGCTTTTCTATGTAAACAATGTTGAAAACACTTTGATATTGATCTAAATGCATCTTAAAAAAGATGGACGAATATACATTGGTTGACTAAAGACTGATACGCTATATTTTACGATCTCTTTCCGAGCGGGCAGAATCAGAAGCCTGCCGGGAAAAAATGCTTAGGGGTATTTCATCTGTCTTCTTCTACTGAGTTGAAATTCCGCTGGGGTCCACTTTCTCATTTATCCTTTCAGAGTCGATAAAATAAGTACCAGTTATGCATTGGGGGGGGGGGGGGGCATGTAATCGACTTACCCCACCCCCACCTCTAAATTGCTGGCCTTGTGCGAAAATTTCAAACCAATATTTGCGGTACTTGACTGACGAAAACCAGTGATATCATGATAGAACAGTCAATATCTTGAAATTAGTAGGAAACATTTTACAGAAATAATAATATTGATAGAAGGATTCTGCAAGAGAAGCAAGCGACGAAACCAAATCATTACAGCGATAACAAATATATGTTTAAACCTGAAAAGAGAAATGCTTTGTAATTCAGAAGTGAGTTCTTCATGTATAATCATTCATTAAACTTTTCATGCTTCAATCTTTTATCCATATACTCTCAATACTTTTGAATAGATATACCTTTCTAAAATACATAGATAATGGATTACAGACGATAAGCATGCTCACAAGGCATGAGAAAAGAAACCTATCACCTATGATCGATTTTATCTACCAGAGTAAATTTTATGAGCCAGGAAATACTTCAGCACCGAACTAAAATCTACCCCTTCTTTGTGTAAGACACAGAACAAAAAAATTCATGTACTGCATAGCGCTGCAACTACACGAAAACACTGAAGACCACACTAGAAATATGATTATGTTGTTGAGTGCCAGAGCCGCTAATCGCCAGAGCTTACTATTTACCAATGACATGCACACAGTTCTACCTGACAAAACACACCAGCATGTTGGGAGGACAAACACAGACACACAAACACACATATATATATACATATATACGACGGGCTTCTTTCAGTTTCCATCTACCAAATCCACTCACAAGGCTTTTGTCGGCCCGAGGCTATAGCAGAAGACACTTGCCCAAGGTGCCACACAGTGGGACTGAACCTGGAATCATGTGCTTGGTAAGCAAGCTACTTACCACACTTACTCCTGTGCCCATATACATATACATACATATATTAATATTTCTATATTAGTAACATTAATCAACTGTAAATATACATTTGTCTGATAATAATCTGCTCAGCCTTTATCAAATGGTGTTGCTCTTTTTTTTCATATTATATCTTTGACTATTTTATTTATTCAGCTGATGTTTACATGAGAGCAATTACTATTGATCAATATATTTGATAGCATATTATTTTGAGAACTCATAATTCCTAAGCACACATATATGTGTAAATATAGTTGCATATACTTACTTTTTTAACGCAGTAAAGATGTATTCTTAACATTTTTTTCAATGTATGCTTCCAATTATACACACACACACACACACACACACACACACACACACACACACATACACACATACACACGTACATATATATATATATACATACACATCATTGTATTATCTACCGATGACCCAGGGTGTGGTAGCTAAAGACGCCTTTTCATGAGATTCGCCCGAAGGATAATCCCGAGGCCATAGAAATAAGAATCAACAGTATGGAAGAGTCCATAGCCACTCATAATAAGGAGTAATGGCCCAGTGACAACTTTAATAAACATAATAAACCTGACATTGTGATTTGGGATTGAGAAGAGAAGCTGTGTACAGTTGTGAAAATCAGCTGCCCGACGGATGTTACCATAGAGTTAAAAATCAGCGAAAAAGAAAATACCTACGCTGAACTATTGAGGAATCTATAGTTACTCTACTCAGTTTACAAGTTCCGGTTTATAACAGTAATAATTGGGGCACTGGGATATGTAACACACTATATAAATACCAATCTTGAGAAATCAAGCTTCTCAAAACCTTCCTTCTGTTTCTGTCTACCAGATCCATGCACAAAACTTGCCCAAGGTGTCACTTCTGAGCCCAGAAACATGTGGTTGGGATGCAAGCTCCTCACCACACAGCCACGCCTGTGTCTGGATCATGATCATATCTCATACCTTGAAAGAGCATTGAGAATGAGTTATTATTGCAATTTATCGGCGTCGAATTCAAACTTTCTGCATCTCTTTTTCTGCAGCTAATAGGCTCTCTGTGGTTGTCAGTCCTTCTATGTCTACCTCCCGAGAGGATACATTTTCCCGTTTCTCTTCTTTGAAGTAAAAGTGCTTTTCCGTGTGATATCTGTCCTTTACATGAGTATAAAATAGTCCTCTTTAAATAACGTTCTCCAGATATGATTTACAACCAGTATTTTCCACGGAGAAAGTTTAAGAACACCTCATTACATAAGGAACAATGGCGATCTGCTTCTATGTCAGCATTTTCAGTGTTCAGATCCATTTTATTTACATTATGTCTATATATGTTTATCTTTATGTATGTTAAGTATACGGTCGTAAAATAATAGATGGGATATTGTGCATTATTGCTAATAACTTTATTCCAACAACATGACGTCTTTTCTTCATGTTTATCTGGTTGAGTGATACTTCAGTTCCTTTTCAGTATAGCGATATGTGTCGGTGAACGTTTTCGTGGGCGGATATGAAATATCAATATATATATATATATATATGTGTGTGTGTGTGTGTGTGTGTGTGTGTGTGTGTGTGTGTGTGTGTGTGTGTGTGTGTGTATGTGTGTGTGTGTGTGTGTGTGTGTGTGTGTGTGTGTGTGTGTGTGCGTGTGTGTGCGTGTGTGCGTGTGTGTGTGTATGTGCGTGTGTGTGTGTGTAAGTGTGTGTTCGTGTGCGTGTATTTGTGTGTATAGATATATACATACATACACACTTACAAGCACACACATACCACACACAAACATACGTATATAATTTTGCGTATATATATATATATATATATATATATATATATATATATATACATTCATACGGATGTATGTATATATAAATATGTACACGAGAGAGACAGACAGAGAGAGATAGGGGGAGACAAAGTCAGATAGCCGGAAAGATAGACAGACTCATTTGCTTGTATGTATATACAATATGAATGTATATAGTATATGTGTGTATACTTTCTCAACACACATCTACGCACACGCTGGAAAATACCAAGCGCATGAATAGGCACACATTCCGCGCCAGAGATGGAACGGGATGCGTTTGGATAGTTGGATCGTTTCGACGAAAGTAATTTATAGCTGTAAGTAACGTTGCCAATTTTACTCGCAGAATATGATTCTTACAATCTTGATATGTGTTATGTTCCCATTCTTCAGAAATGCTTCCATTAGTTCTATGTCAGAACGACTTCGGCTATCAACATCTCTATCATCACTCAAATTTCCACCATTACAAATATCAATAATGCTACAGATTCAGCATCACCACCACCGCAGCGATCTCCACGACTAACAACAATGCACACGTGTCTACCACATTTCTTACTACTACTACTACTACTACTACTACTACTACTACTACCGCGATGATTACGATGATTTATATTAGATCTTATGCTGTTCTTCCTATTTAAGGATTCAACACTTCTTCAAAATGCATAGCGTTCATATAATTGAAAGCCGATATGTTTTGCTAGCGCTTCTGTCATGTTCCAGGCCTGCAGAAAGATTCGAACAAAAATAACTGTGAGATAGCGAACCATTCATTAATTTACAATGCTGTTACTGCTACGTAAAGCAATGTGCCATACCATTTACAACCATTTAGAACACTGCTGCTTTATCTCAAATGTATTTTTGCTATTCGTGTCATGCAACACCGCCATGATATCCACTTACTGGACTCGAGAGTTGAAAGCAAGTTGGGTTATTTTCTCTATTTAGACAATGTGCTAAATATCTTCGCTACTCATATTTTATTCCATTAATCCCACCATTTGTGGTACATAGTTATATTCATTGATAAATATCGATTTCAAATTTTGGCACAAGATCAGCGACTTATGAGAACGAGATAAGTCGATTACATCGGCCCCGGGGCTCAACTGTTATTATTTTATTGACCTAGAAAAGACGAAAGGCAAAGTCGATCACGGCAGTATTTGAACTCAAGGTAAAATCACACGAAATGCCGATAAACATTTTGCCCGGTTCGCCACCTTATTCATCGATAAATATTAGTTTCAAATTTTGGCACAAGGGTCAGTAAATTTGGAGGAGAGGATAAGTCGATTACATCGACCCCAATACTCAAATGGCACATATTTTATCTACCCCCGAAATAATGAAAGGCAAAGTCGACGGAATTTGAAACCAGAACCCAAAGTCGGATGAAATGCTGCAAAGCATTTTGCCCGGTGTGCTAACGATTCTGCCAGTCCACCGTCTTATTTATCGATAAATATTTACAGGCAAAATGCTTGTGTTGCTTATTCATAGAAGGAAAACTGGAACACATAAGTATATTCATGGTTCTCCGACATTAATGGCGACTAAGAGTCATGATGTAATCCTATCTCATGGCATATTTATCGAGATGTATTCAGAGCAGAATATAACGGGATGGCCTCCGCTAAAATTCTTTAAATTAAGTGATTCTGTTAAATCTGGCAACTGATTAAGGTCTATCTCTTAACAAGAATTATAATGTCTGGCTATCCAATTTGCCACTCGCTCTATGGACAAACGAGTTAGTAATAGAATTGTAGAAAAAAAATTAGTTCCTTCAGATCATCTGCTGTAAGCCCTGCCAATTTGTTAAAAACACGTGCAAAACCAGCTGGGAAATGTGCCAAAAAGCCCCATACCAAATTTAACATGGAATATATAAAGTACTGTGTAATGTGTGAAGAGGGATGCTAATCAAACATTCGTAAAATATACATTAAAAAAATAGCGCAAGAGCATTAGGGAACCAATCGATAAGTGTTAGAACAACGATTTAGAAAACTGTTTTAGTAAGTTACGCAGCATAAAACCGATGGTTCGATCAATAGACTTAGTATGAATATCAATGGTACACATCCACGTAATGCAATGCTAAGAGAGGTAACTGAATTTCCACATGAATAGAAAGAGCAAGTATCAATTGTAAGTCCGAATGGAGTAAAACTAACACATTATATTTAGAATAAGCCATGTTTCTCCTTCATAGCTGAATTTTATACTCATAGACAAACGGGTGTACCTTTCTACGCATAAATGCTGATATATATATATATATATATATATATATATATATATATATGTGTGTGTGTGTGTGTGTGTGTGTGTGTGTGTGTGTGTGTGTGTGTGTGTGTGTGTGTGTGTGTGTGTGTGTGTGTGTAAATGTGGGACGGAAGGCAGGAAAATTTCACGTTTATGTTAAGAGAATGCTCACCACAAATTCTAAGTTCGGTCCAATTAAATTCCAGGAAATACGCGCCACAATACCTTTAACCGCGATAGAACAATTTTAAGCTCCATCCCGATGAGCTTTTGTCACCCACTTCCAGTTGCCCTGCATATTCAAACAAGTGGAAACCATCTTCCTTTAGTAGATTCTGTTATCGCTGTCACATCACTGCCCTTTTAACAATACCGTTTACTCTATTTCGATGCACATCCCTTGAAATTATAACATTTTAAATTCATATTAAATCTGTTTTGCTTATTTCGTTTCGTTGCCATTTCATATAATAACCAATTTTGATTAACTTTATCACTTTCTAAATATGTTAAAATTTCAAAATTTAGAAGTTTTATTTTTACCTTTTCTTACAAATAACGAAAAAAAAGAGAAGACATCTACGGCGTCTTTTTAACTTCACTAGTTGTCAGCAATGATACTTTAGGTGTCGCCCTTCCAATTCAGTTCATTAAACCGTCTCTTAAATCTATCTGATATATACTTCTACATGTTTTTCGTATTATTTAGTATCATCTTTCTATGAAAATCTTACATTCGAAATAGTTTCAGGTATTCACTTCGCTAGCGTCATTGTAAAGTAATATTTTTTGTGCAGATGCATCGTGTGGTTCTGTGCAGATGCTGGCGTGTGTGTGGGCATTTATATGCAGAAAAGTGTCAAAATGTGTATATAGAGAAGATATATATTTATAGAAGTGCAGTTTATTTTCTAAAATTTTTTTGGTTTATGTGTATATATTCTTATGACTTCTAAGAGAGCAGATTGTGTTATATATAAAGGCGCTCAAAGGCTAAATATACGAATATCACAGTTGCCACCATCATAACATCCAATCAGGAGCCAGCAATTCCTTTCAGTATTTTTTTTGGATTACGTTTTCTTGAATATGCTCTCTCTATCTCTCTCTGTCTCTTAGTCTCTCACTCTCTCTCTCTCTCTCTCTCTCTCTCTCTCTCTCTCTCTCTCTCTCTCTCTCTCACTCTCGCTATCACCCTCTCCTTCATTCTTTGTATATATATATATATATATATACATATGCGTGCGTAAATATATATGTATGCTTGTCAAGAACAGGGTTCATTAGCCACCAACGGAGCCGCAAATGCAAAATATAAGTTAGTCCTACAGCGCACAATGTTCCTGAAGGTCAGCAATGGTCTTCCTCGGTCACGAGTGGATGGCCATGTATGTATGCATGTACCTTTTGTATTTATATCTGAAGCCCGAAACTCGGAGTAAGTGTGAGTGAATTATTAAGAATTAAGTCTATCTGGACAAAACACTGGAATACATCTTGATTTCAATATATGTGTGTGTATGCGTGTGAGTGTGTATGTGTGTGCGTGTGTGTGTACGTGTACGTGTGCAGGCGTGTGTGTGTGTACAGAAAATTATAAATAACGAGAGTAATATATAATGATAAAAATTATTTTAGCATTGGAAATTCTTATTTAACAACACTTCTTTCGGAGTTTAATAAATATGAATAGATAACTTATTATAGTTTGCAATAAGTAATAAATCACATTTCTGCATTAGTATATACACAAACTTTAAACTATATCCGTTAAGGCAGACATATAAGTAATTTATCAGTTATTGTAAAATGCAATATTATTATTTATTCATCTTTATTAACCTGCGAAATAAGAGTTTCCAACGGTAAAATAAATTTTATTATAGCATATTTCTCCCGTTATTTATACTTTTACACACTCCTTATGTATTGCGTTATATATTCTATGTGTTTTGTAGAATGATACGTTAAGGAGCTTTATCTATGAGTACCATGTGATTAAATGAACCTATATATTGTAAATAAAATAAATATAAAAATAAATAAATGCGCCCCTTTAAAGCCTAGCCAGGCTCATGGGCCCGGTTTCCCGGTTTCAAAGGCGTATGTGTTCCCCAGCTGGACGGGACGCCAGTCCATCGAAGCGTTACTCATTTTTGCCAGCTGAGTGGACTGGAGCAACGTGAAATTGAGTGTTTTGCTCTAGAAGACAACGTGTCGTCCGGTCCAGGAATCGAAACCACAATCTTACGATCATGATGTTGACAGCCTAACCACTAAGCCACGCGCCTCCACAATTAAATAGATATATGTATATATATTATTTGAAAAAGATTGATACGGTTCCATGTGACTAAAAGATTGTCAGGCTTCCGAGGTAGGGAAAAGATAAAGGTAAGCTGAAAAGAGGGGGCAATAGGCAGGAAAGTAGTGAGGGCAGTTACAGGTATTCAAACCGAAAGGGTTTTATAAGTTCTAATATTACAGGTGTTATTGTATGTATGATTTTATAGTTTCTAGGAGGTATATGAGTTAATCAGAGGGAGACATACTTTCATAAAATCACTACAAATATCATAGAAAGGAAAAATAGTGTAATCACCAAAATTGGAAGTTAGACTAACTAGGCAGGGGTTATAATGCCATGAGCTGTCAACTCCAAGCCATGAGCTATCAACTCACTCTTGTTCTTTATTCAAAATAGAGAGACATTTAGTCTCAGAATTAATAGATAATAAAGAGATGAAATTGAATTGAATTACACCCTTTACAACCCTATGACCCCACTAAGATCCATGCGATTCTAAAAAAGTGTAGTCGACTCGTAGTCGACTCATAGCCACTCTACTATAATAGCGACAGCATGAATTTTTTTCCATATTCTTACCTTGAAATATTTAAGAAAAATTACATTAATATGTCCTACTTGTTAAAAATTCTATATTTTGTGCAGCTGAAAATAGTACCGCATTAAAATCGATGTAATGATTACATTGTTCAATCAACTGGATTCTCTTGAAACTGTCGTACTGCATTACTACTTAATATCCTGTTGCTTGTTTTGATTCTATTCACCTTACTTCGAGTTGTGCAGATAATACCGGACTGATTTGGTGCATCAACTTAAGTACCTAATTCAACTGAATCTTAATTATTTCTTTGATATATATATATATATATATATATATATATATATATATATATATATATATATATATATATATATATATATATATATATATATATATATATATATATATATATATATATATATATATATATATAGACAGATAGATAGATAGATAGATATATAGATAGATAGATAGATAGATAGATAGATAGATAGATAGATAGATTGATTGATTGATACATACATACATACATACATACATACATATGCAACACATCCTTTCTTCGTTACAAAGTGTGGGGTAAATAGGATAACCAGGCGTGTTTTAAATGACATGGGTGAGAGCTACTACACTAACGAATTATGGTGTGTGTGTGTGTGTACATTTATATACATATATATTTGTATATATACATATGCATATATATGTATATATATATATATATATATATATATATATATATATATATATATATATATATATATATATATATATATATATATATATATATATATATAACTATATTTTATAATACAGTGGTGCTCCAGCATGGCCGAAGTCAAATG
Organism: Octopus bimaculoides; assembly: GCF_046866305.1. Lineage (NCBI taxonomy): Eukaryota > Metazoa > Mollusca > Cephalopoda > Octopoda > Octopodidae > Octopus > Octopus bimaculoides. The sequence goes on from NC_142931.1 coordinate 141,160,163, forward strand.
ACTGAATCAAATAAAAGAAAAGAATCATTGTTATGCGTGTGTGTGCATGTATATGTGTGTGTGTTTTTATATTAGAATGTATATATGTATATATATATATTTATGTATATATATATATATATATATATATATATATATATATATATATATATATATATATATATACATACATGTATATTACACACATACACACCTATATATATACACACACACATACACGTACATATATAGTCAATTTGTGGATATAAACCAAGTTGTATTGGTTTAATATACTTTGAAGAGATAACCCATCAATTAATATATTACAAATATGAAATATGATTAGAAAATGGAGATATTTAATGGGTAATATTAATTAATTAAATGTCCTTCTATTCGTTTGATATTCCACTCGAAATCTTCAATTGAGAGTGAATTGAGACAATGTTAATAGATTAATTTCACCGATTAAATCTCTGCAGTTTCTTACTTAATAATGTGGTGTGTGCCAGAGGGTTTGCAAATCCAATGGGGGTCTTAAAAGACATGTTAGGATCCACAATGAGCAGAACTTACTTGCAGGTATTGGTAGTGCAAATCAGAGGTGCAATCTGTGTGGGTGTTTTTTCAAAACACTGTCTGGTTTAAAAAGCCACATCAGACGCCATGAAAGGGCTAAGGTGTAGGTGCAGGAGGTGGTCAAACTCTGTTTAAGGAGTAGACAACCACCATATATATATATATATATATATATATATATATATAGACAGATAGACAGATATATAGATAGATAGATATCGATATACATTCATACATACATATATATTTACCCACATACATATACAAGCACATACATATATATATATATATATATATATATATATATATATATATATATATATATATATATATATATATATACTTATACACTTGTAGGTGTGCATGCGTGTGTGTGTGTGTGTTTAGTATGTCATTAACATGACTGTTCCAGTGTCACTTTTGTGACAACATATAATTTGGAATTAACACATAATATAACTCTTAATGACAAATATATAGAGATGCATTCGTGGTTGTGTGTGTGTGAAAATGATTATGTGCATGCGCGTGTATCTTCACACATACATAACCATATGGTATCTTTCTTTCTATTTATCAATATATCTAGCTATACCTATCTATCCTGCTATCTCTGTCTATGTATGTATCTATATATATAGAGAGAGAAAGAGATAGATGGATAGATAGATATAAATATAGATATATATATACATACATATATATGTCCACATATAAGCATATAACATATAAGAATCTATCCATCTACACACACACATACACAAACACAAACACACACACACATGTATGTATGCAGTAATTCCTCGATTGTTGCGTGTGTTATGTTCCAAACCCCACTGGGATAGGTGAAGCTCGGAGATGTAGAAACAGTACTGTACTGTATATTTTTCATTATTATTTTTTATAATTTGTATATATTTATTTTATTATAAATGCAAAACAGCACTACAGAAGAATCGATGTAAGTTTGAATAATAAACCGCGATAGGTGAACCATAATATGGCGAGGTATCACTCGAAGACAAAAACCGTAAGTAACGCACCGTAAATAGCCATGCGTATCACTATAAATTCAAATACAATTACGGAATTAGACGTCAATGAAGTGGTTTTAGTCGTAGCAGCAGCAGCAGTCGTGCCGGCATTATAGTAAATATCACCCACGTTATAAACCTCGAGTCATAAAATGGTAAGAAGTGTAAATCTTATAATAGGTCCCAATGAGCCAAATAAAATGCTGAAGAGAAATTAACTCACTTGTCATTAAACGAAAAGATTTGTAGGATTAGCCATTATTAAACGTTAATTAGATGTCAATATAATAATTATGACATAATTAGAGACCAAAGAGTAAATGCATGTAGGCGTCAGATCACGTTGTATATGCTATACATACAAATATATATATATATACATATGTATATACGTAAAATATATATAGGGTGGTCAATTTTTTGAGAATTCAATGGCGCGGTCAATGAAGAGGGATTTCGCCTAGCAAATTATTTTATTTGCTAAAAAAAAGCCTGAAACCTAAGGACTGACTGGATTAAAATAGCAAGGTAAAAAGTTTTTATTTTTCATTCCTTTTGAAGATTGCTCTCAAATGTGGTTTTTGTCGTTTTGACTACTTCTTCTAGCATGTAGAAACTGGCTGTTGAGGGTAGTTTTGTCATGTGTTTAAATGTACACTATTATTTATATATATATATATATATATATATATATATATATATATATATATATATAACTCACAATAAGTTCGTTGAGTGCCTTTCTTTCGTATGTCTACTCATTGGTATGTACATATTTGTGTGCCGACTCGCTCATGTGTTTGTGTGTGTTGGGGTGGTGGATGTCTGCCTCGTTGGACACCCACCCACCCCAACATATACCCTTTCACACACATTGTACCCCCACACATAGACCCAACATATGCATACATTACACACCGCAGTCTTTCACCAATACAGAAAGAAAACAAACTAACACAATTATATATACCTACACCCCTAGAAAAATATCCATATGACAGCACTACACATATCTTCATCGCACCCCATAGGAGCACCACACGTAATAACGCACGCATTTTCTACAAGCACTTCAAGATAACTCTTACCGGCTTTTCAGCGTATCCAACCAAAGGACATAACTCCTAACCTAATCCCCTGCCCTTTTCCGTTTTTCCCAGCAACCGCAAACCCGACAATACAGAGCATCCCTTCCATATCGGCTAACCCTGATGAGCGTAAGGTTATGTAATCAGGTTGTAACCTAACACACCATTGTATTTCTTGCGTGAAACCGAGAGGTAAGATCAGCTGTGATGGATATATAATACTGAACGTTTCGGATAATAAAGCCACTATACCCACTCTCTTGGCAGATATACGAGTACATCTTTTCCCTGACTTATGGACTCCTAGACGACTCACGCACGTATATATACATATTCAGGGTGGCCCAAAAATAAGTCTAGAGTTATTCAGATATCTCTTTCGCACTCATATATTAACAGTTTAGTTCTTAATTATAAAAGAATATGAAACCAATATTCTATGCTAATTTAGTTAATTGTAACAGAAATTTAATTGCAATAAAATATTTGAAAAGAAATTTAAAGTAATAACGCTTAACCTACTTTGGGCCACTCTGTATATAAATATATATATGTATATATATATATACATATGTGTGTGTGTGTGTGTGTGTGTGTGTGTGTGTGTGTGTGTGTGTGTGTGTGTTTCTTAACGTCTTCCTCACGTGGTATTGATGTCGCATGGTCAAACTTAACGTGAGTTATTTAGACATTAACAAATTTATTAGAATATTTAGCTGAAGATCAGAATAGAGTATTCTTTACTCTTAACTGTGAAACGATCGTACTAAATTAACTAAAGACAGGTGGTTTTTTTACTCTTCTCTACTGTTTTTTGTTCTGTGTGTATCAAAAATATCGCTATCAATTTAGAGTAATAAGTTGTAGTTTTGGAATCAGTAGATCTTTGGCTGCTATTTCTGAATTCTCAGTATGTTGGAGAAGCAGGTTACTGTCAATCCCTATATATTTATGATTATATATATATATATATATATATATATATATATATATATATATATATATATATATATACACACACACATAAGGTAACAAACAAAGAAAAAAAGTACCTTCAAAGGGTTGTGTATATGAGGGAATTGAATTGTTTATATATAAAAAAATTGTATATAAGTCGAAATGAATTGTTGGCATTTTTGTTTTTTTAAATAATTGTTTATGCTATAATATATTATATTATATTCATAGTACATTATATTATATCATAATATAAATAAATTATTGGATTGTCATTTGTACCTCTCTATTTAATTTATTGTTTGTAATTTCCACACACGCACACACATACACACAAACATACATATATATTTACACACACATGCGCACTCGTTTAGATTTATTACTAATGATAGAATGTGCACACAATATATCTGCGGGAAATTAATTTTCATTTGAAGCCTTAGTATTTCTTACGTCAGTAATTATCACAGTTTGGCATCTTTCGCTTGATATCGGCAATCATACGCTCATCGACGTAGCAGAGATCATTTATATTTCTACTTTAGGTGTCTACTCTGTTGCGTCATATGTTTATGACAAAGTCAACATGCCGGTTATTTCCTTTATTCATTTTTATTCTTGCAGCGAGTGAAAGATGTTACATATATCTCGCACTGTAATTTCATTGCATATACATTTATCGCAGTAAATAACTCACCTATAATTTCGATACTTAGCAATTTACATCATGCGTCAATAAGTCAACTGTAAATTAATTGTTTCATCTAATGTACCTTATTAAATTCATTGTCATGATTTTTATTCATAGTATAAAAAGGCTGCTTTATTTTTTAATCTTTGCGTTTCTTTAAAATACTTTCAATGACAGAAAGCAATACACTTTAAAATTTGCATTTAAAAGGCAACGACATATTTTGGAGGAAAGAAAAATAAAACATCCTTGCACACAAATTGTGTGCAAAACACCCGAAATTATGGAATATTTCTCAATTTTGATATTCCTCAATCATGCTTTGAATTCTTGCTTTATTTTGCATTGTCTTTTCCGAAGTAATATTTCTGTCCCAATAAAGCGGTGAGCTGGCAGAAACGCTGTGCGAAATGCCTAGCGGTATTTTATCTGTCGTTACGTTCTGAGTTCAAATTCCGCCGAGGTCGACTTTGCCTTTCATCCTTTCGGAGTCGATTAAATAAGTACCAGTTAATCACAATTTTAGATTATTATTTCCCTTTTTGATTTTTCTTTCTCCGATAGTAGGCTGGAATTTTTAAAGTTACGATTTCTTTTTCTTTCTTATTTGAATGCGTCGTAAAATTTTCAAATCCACTGAGGAAAGAAATATTCAAATAAATTTTAGGTATGCATTTATTTGGCGAATAAAGAAAAGTGTGAACATGAATTTACTGGCACCCTGTTTAGCATCATAACGGTATACTTGCCGCTCGATGTAATTACTTGGCAACGGAATTACCAGACGGCGAAGACACAGACAATGTATTCAGAATGAGATGATTATCCGCAGGGAATTTACCTGACATATACAGATTTACTTGCCGTGATGATAACTCGACAGCATTGAGCAAGTGATAAATGAGATCCATTTATATATATTCGTTTCAGATTTTGACACAAGGCCAGTAATATTGGATAAGACAATTATATCGTCACCAAAAAGAGTACAGGCAAAATCGACTTCGGCGGAATTTGAACTCGAAACATAAATATGCATGAAATGACGCTAAGCGTTACGCCCGGGGTACTAAAGTTTCTGCCCCCTCACCGCTTTGTCCCATATACTTATATGTTTTATCTGTGGATATTTCGTTTCATCTAATGAATTCTAAATATTATGCATGAACTATATAGATATATATATACATAATCACAGTTCCATTATATATAAAGTCATTTGACTGAGTGTTTCGTTAATATGAGGAAATAATATAGGTCATTTGCTTGACCGAACACCAATAGCTAATTATAGACAAGCCTTAGCTCGTTAGAATCATTCAGTTTTGTTTATTACGATCAACAACGTCATCACCAATTTAAGCGCCTTTACGCAGCAGGTCAACACGTTAATAATAGCAGCATAATCGCATTCAAATTATATTCTTCTTGTAAGATAGTATATTTCCACGTTTATTGGTATTACATTGGTCAGGGATATCACTCGAATGTCTTTATTGTTTTTATGTTAGAAATGACCTAGACATCAGCTACCAGCAGGGCATTTTCATTCTCTCCTAGTTTTTATAATAATAATAATGATAATAATAATAATAATGATACTAATAATAATAATAATAATAATTAAATATATATATATATATTATATAATATTAAGTATGTTATAGAAAGTATAGGCTATTAACGGAGTGCTCGTAAGAGCCAATGTGAAATAATACAAAGTAGAAGAAGATGAAAACAAAAATCCTGACGATGGGCATATTACATATATGGAAGTTTTAATTTTTTAACCCTGACCGGTAATGTACCCCTGAAACGGCCGTAAAAGGAACACCCTCCTATGTTTAGGATCCTTTTAATTTACTGTTCTTCTTGACCTTGTGTCACTTTTATCTATATATATTCGTTTTGTGCCCCCTATATTTATCACTCATAACATTCTACGTGTGAACCTTATTTATATGTGATTTTATATGTATTTTTATATTTTTTTTATATGCTTTTATATCTCTCCTGTATTTTTATGTATGTTTGGTTTAATTTTTTATACCATTGGAGAATCTTTACACCTGTACGGGCATGATTTATGTTGATGTGTAAAATATATACGATTCAATTACATTGATTGAATATCTTCGTTCATGCGTTCAGGAATCCGGTTGACTGCCTAGGGTTTGCGTTTTCATTTTCCTCTACTTTTTATTATATATTTATGTATATATATCTACATATCTATATCTATCTATCTATATATATATATATATATATAATGGCTCTTAAGACATAAAGTGAATACACTTTATTTTGAGTAGAATGCAAATGTATTTTAGAAATAGCAATTTCGTAAGAGTAACCCAAATGAGTTGATTCAGAGTGTGAATGTTCACGTAATTAAGTATTCTTTAAAATAGTCTTTAAAATATGAAAATTTCTTAATCACTTCAGGGCTCTAATGTTCATCTAATTAATCGTATTCGATCAAATGTATTTGCTCAAATAGTCTTTAAGATATTGACTTATAACTCACATACTGTGTATGTCAGAACTATGGTGAATATCAGTTATGTTCTTTTAGTTTGCTTTGATTAATGCTTTGACAACTAATGAGGTGTTCAGTCCTCAAGAGTAGTAACACTGTGTTAGCAATATTAAATCTTAACACTCACTACTAAGTCTTTATGTTTTACTGGTGATTTGTATTCTATGCAGCATTCTTTAAAATACTTCTTAGATTACATAGATATTGAAATTTTTTATGTAACTTTAATTGAATGTATGCAATAGAATACGCTAAAAACTGCAGACCTTACTGCATACTTATTCTTGTGTGTTTCAAGACGTCAACTTTCATATGACATAATATAAACATTAGAAAATTTTGAGGTAATCAAATTTTACGTCATTTGTTTTGTTGTTTATACTTTTGCATACAGGATCTAAAATAACATTCTAACAGAAATTTCAAGAAAAGCCACAAGAAGATATATATCATGAATTAAGTTTCTAAACGATACCTTAAATGGTATATAATTTTGCAAATAAAATTTAACGTATTACAAAAATAAATATATTACAAGACGTGATATATTGATAATTAAATTTCTTAATAAAACCTTAAACTGTAGTGCTTTTACGAACAAAATTAGATATATTGCTAGAGAACATTCATTAATTAGTACAAGTCGACATAACTACAGAAAATGAAAATAAAATTGATTACACAAGACAAGATAAGAGCCACAAGTCCTGACACTTGAAGAAATTACATTTTCAAATTGCTGCACATCTCTGGCCGTAAAAAGTCATATTGAAGCTCTTCTAGCTTTCAACATCAATATTTTGTCTTTTACTAGTTTTAACAATTTAAAGTCCGGCTATGCCGGGTAACTTTTACCGAACCGCCAAGTCATCGTAACTTAAGAGACACATACGTACACAGGCATAGAGACACATGCGTACACAGGCATAGAGACACATACGTACACAGGCATAGAGACACATAAGTACACAGGGGCCATCCGGATTCCCGTCTTCGTGGTGAACGGAATTAATCTTCTCTTTTCGTCCTTTGCGTCACATGGACTCAGCCCTCTTCCGCTCTTCATTTAAACCCCTCCTCTCTCTTATCTTCCTCTCGCACCTACTTCGTCCCTCCACTTTCACCAACCTCTCCTCTCCTCCTTGCTCTGACACCTACTTTCTCTTCACTCCTGCCCACCTTCTCCCTTCCACCCTCTCCCTTCATCGTCACCCCTCCATCGTTACCCCATCCCTTCACATTCCAACCCCACCATCTCTATATATCCCAACTCACCCCCACCCCATCCCACACATTCCACTTTCATCCTCACATCCCAGTCCCACATGCCCCACCACTACCCCATCTTCACCCCACCTCGCACTTGCTTCCCCAGCCTAGCCTTCCCTACACCCAACCACCACCACACCACATCACACCACCCCGCACACACTAGCACTGACCACCTCCCAGCACCCACACCATAATCATCACACCTACACATGCACACACGCACACGTCAAGGTCACCACCCCCTATCCACACGCACATACACGCGCATTCTCTTGAAGAGCGTAGGCTCGAAACGTAAAATACTTTCTCACTTCCCGAGCGTTAAACTAATACAGCTGTTCGTTGTTTACCCACCCGTCTTCGTCTTATGGTTTGTGTTTTGTGCTTTTTCTTTTTGTAAATTCCAACTATATATATATATATATATATATATAAATGCGACGGACTTCTATCAGTTTCCATCTATTAAATCCACCTAAAAGTATTTCATCTAGGACTGACCAGGAACCATGTGATCGGGAAGCAAATCTCTTACCACACAGCTACCTCTGAGTCTATAAAACATCACGAATAGTTGTAAATTCTCTTAGTCTACTAATATTTAATAATACGCATCCTGGAATTGTGTATGTATGGATATTTACATGAAACTCAATGCCCAACTGAAGGAGTCATGAAAATATAAACACTAATATCGTTTTAGAATCTCATATTGGATTAACATTAATCTTATTCATTTCAAACTGGTGTGCTCAGAAATGTAGCTTATTCAGCGCCAACTCAGATCTAATCATATTGCTTTTGCTAGATTTTATCTAGAATTGTCAAAAACAATAATATAATCTTTGATATTAAATGGATATCAGTGGTCGTTTCGAAAACAGAAAGACATTTTGCAAAATCATTCATGTTATGAATAGGGGATTCCGTAAGGTCTGTTAAAATATTTCGAGCTAACTACATCTGCTATCAAAAGAAATATTGAACAGTCATGTTTTTCTTTTAACATTCATCAGATAAAATTTTATGTATAGCAAAACGTAAGGCTACATGTATTTTACGAAGGCAGACATTCGATTTTGAATTTGTTCTGCAAGGATTTGTGTCTGAAATCGTATGTTGAAACCAATATTGTTATATGCAACAGAAGCAGTGTTAGATCAATATATGTATCAAACTTATGCGTTATCCGTCCGAAGACATATTTCTTATTGATATATTTTTTATCAATGACAGGCGAAACCAATCCTGCATCGGTGGTGAGAATGCTAGAGGTGCCTGTCGGTCGCGTTGGGATTTGCCAGTTGCATGTACCTACAGCTGATTTCATACTACGAGAAAGTGTTTCACTACTGATTGAGGAAAACAGTGATTGAGCATTAATTGGATATACAACTAGCCGCCTGTTTAAATAAAATATCTTACGCATAGAATAAGCCGTATTGGATTAAAATAGCCTTCTATGTAACATTTCCTATCTGGAGATAGTAAATGTACGGCGTCATTTGTCCAGAGATATTAAATTTACGACGTCATTGATTCAGACAAAATAAATTTATGGTGTGCGTCATTCGTCCAAAGATATTAGCTTTTATGGACGTGCTGTGTTTAAAATCAGAAATTATATGAGTGGCAGACGAAAACCATCTTATGGTGGTAGGGAGAATGGTAGATGCGCATTATTCCCTCACTGAGCAATATCAGTAGCATGTATTTATTGACAAACCTGTTCTAAGGAAAGGACAGTAAAACGGTTATAAAACAAGAACTAGTGCTGCAATAAGCCCGGTTGATTAAAATCTGTTCTAAGCACTAAAAGCAGTATTGGTTTAATGCAGCCACGTGTGTATTAAATACAGCAGTTAATTTGTCTTTATGCCATATATTTACATAATGTTCGATGCACATATGGTAATATCCTTTATTCTTGGAAGAAATCATAATTGTCAATCATGGCTCTTCTCGTATATAGCGATAAAATATTATTACTACTTTACTATGATATCTGGTTTGGCTTTATATTTGATTTATTCTGTATTTTTGCTGTTAATAGTGTGTATGTAAAATAACATTTATTAAATGTTTTTGACAAATGCAGCTCTGTGGATTCCTCGTAATACATCGAAGTATATTGGGCTTTTAACAAATACTGTAAACTGAATAATTAAATGATACCGTTTTTATGTAAACAATCTTTTGCCAAATAATAGACATAATAGAAGGTTTAAACGATGTACAATTGTAAACATGGATATCAAGAAATATAATTAATAATCAATGAATTTTTGTAGTATTGCCAATTATTATATAAGACATTTTCTCCAAACATTGTGCGTGCAAGCAATGAAAATATAGAATAACACTCACCCTTAAAAAAAATACTAATCTTGTAGATCTTCCATTAGATGAATTTCTCAAATCAAACAACAGAAGCAACAATACACATTTCATTATGTATATGTATGTGTTTTTTATGTATTTAGATATGTATATGTATATACTTCTAGGCTTATATGCAAATATTTGTGTGTATACTAATGTTTGCCATTGTGTGTTATGTATGTATATTAATGGATGCATGGATACACAGATGTGGGAGTGGGAGTGTGTAATTTTTGTATGGTCATGCTTATATCTTTGTACTTCTATGTAAGTGTGAGTATTGCGTTGTTTCAATATTTATTGAGACAGAACACATTTTGAGGTCACTGACCTTTTAACTCTATTGGTTGTTGTTCAATACTATGTATGTATGTATGTATGTATGTATGTATATTTGTTTTTATGTATGTATGTATACATAGATAAATAAACTTATATTTGTACTACATCCACACATATAAATACATATGCATACCTAAATGCATGTGTGTTCGGGAGATGCATGTACATTGGCGGTGTATGGCCGAATGTTTAACGAGTTCGCTTTGCAATCTTGAAATCACACCTTTGATTGTGCCTTTTAACATCTTGGAGAAATTCCATTTTCTCAAAATTCAGACCTGCACTTACATTTTGAATGGAATTTGATAAAGAAAAATTATGACGAAGTCTGTCGCATATCTAACCTCGCCTGAGAATTTCATTAAGGGTTCACAATTCAATGCAATACCCTTCCAGATATATATGTATATATGTATGCATTGACCATGACTGAGAACGTTAAGACGAGAATCTGCATGAAATTTTGCCAAAAGCTTGGCGATACCTGCTCAGAGGCCTACGAAAGGTTTTCAAAAAGTTTCCCTTGTTCTCGACACAGTCAATGAGTTCTTTGTGCAACTGAAACCCGAGTATCTTTTTTTGGTCAGCTGAAAGCAGTTTTGCCACAAACTTGGCAGACACGTGTCTCATACCCAAATCTTCAGTGATAATGGTCTGAACTGAACCGTAACTAATCTGCACATCCTCTGATAACTCACGGATAGTGATTCGACGAATTCCCCTCAAAAATGCACGCATATCTGCGATGTTTTTCTCACTTCTGCTGGTTGCGGGTCCTCCGAGAACGTTCGTCAATATCGATATTTATTCGACCGTCTTGGAGACGTCTGAAGCACTCGTACACTTCTTGTGTGCGGCCTATACACTCTTCTCCATACACTTTCTTCAACTTTGTGCAGGCTTCTGCTGTGAACACTGCTGTTAACACCGACAGTAAGAACGTTAAAACTTAGTGCGCATGCACAGCAGAGTTCAAGCGGCTTTACTCTGCGTGCTTTAGCTTCGTTACTATGCCAACAGTCCTGATACTTAGTAATCAGACCTCGTATGTTTAATACACAACTGTAGGTTTATTTTTACGTTTTCTACTTTGGTTCCCACATGAGTTGTTTATGCTGTTACATTATCACAAATATAGCAAATATCTCCCGGAAATTGACAGTGAGCGTGTAGAGTAGGAACAGATAATTTGTTACGTCTAGCCACAATTTTATATTCTTTCCAGTGACATCGTAAATAACATTTAAAATCAAGGCGACACTGTAGCAGAATCGTTAGCACGCCGAACAAACTGTTTAACGACAATTTCTCCGTCTTTACGTTCTGACTTCAAAATCCGCCGGAGTCGACTTCACATTTTCGCCCTTTCGGGGTCGATAGAATAAACACTAGTTACGTACAGGAGTCGATGTAATCGACCCCTACCCCGAACTTGCTGGCCCTGTGACACAATTTCAAACCCATTACATTTAAAATCAAACAGTCGAGAGCTCATCCCTAATCTCGTTAAAAAAAAATCCCTACTATATAATGACGTGTTTCAAATTTTGCTTTCCAGTGTTTCTTTAAGCACTATGTTCTACATCTCTTTCTATCGTTCACTCTCTCTCTTTCTCTCTTTCCCACTATTTCTCTCTCTCTCTCTCTCTCTCTCTCTCTCTCTCTCTCTCTCTCCCTTTCACACACACACACACACACTCTTTCAAACTCTCTCACCGTCAATTTCTTTCTTTCTAACTCTCTCCCACTCTTTCTCGGTCATTTTTATACAGCGAAATATGAGTGTTGGTGGCGATAGTGACCACGAAGCAGTACAAATTTAAGTGGGCTTCGCCTCGAATTTATTGAACTGCTTAAAGTAGCCAACAAACGGGTATTCGCAGAGCATTTCAAACCACCGGATTACATCTTAATGAACATCTGAAAATGAAGTGAATTGGAAATAACACTTGCATCGTCATAAATAGTTCACAGATGTAACGCTTTTGGTATTGATAATATTAGTGTCAGCTATGGTCTTCTAACGTATTTCTCCCTTAGTTAAAAGAGATTTTTCACAATACAGATCAAATGATGTTAATTTGTTGAGTAAAAGATATTTCTCGTTATCTTAACAAAAGAAAACAAACAGTTACTAATCCAGGTGTGGTTTCTTCAGCACAAAGAACAAAGAACACGATTCTCCACGCCTGCACGTCTGTTTGATGTCACCTTACGTTTATGTATGTATGTATGTATGTATGTATGTATGTATGTATGTATGTATGTATGCATGTATGTGATTGTGAGCGTGAAAGCCTAGAGAATCTAAATTAATGTATTAGTGTTTTTAAATTGTTTTTGTTTTTATCATATCTTAAACTGAAACTGAATATATCAGCTTTGAAACTCGAGGTCTGTGTTCTGTCTTCATTAATGTTGCATTCTTTCTTTTAGACTGGAAATATAACACATGTACCACTTGCAGATGCTTTCAAAGAATGGTGTTGTTGTCTTTTCCTTTTGCTTTTCTTTGCTTGGAAGTTACCCCCACCTCTCTCTCTCTCTCTCTCTCTCTCTCTCTTTCTCTCTCTTTCTCTCTTTCTCTCTCTCTCTCTCTCTCTCTCTTTCTCTCTCTTTCTCTCTTTCTCTCTCTCTCTCTCTCTCTCTCTCACTAACTTCCCTACTCTCTTTCTCATTCTTTCATTCTACACTCCCATATCTATGCATTTTTTTTTACAGTTGAGGACTAATTTAATACCAACTAAGACAAAGAAAGACATATTCTACCTCTCACACTGTCACATATTATTTCCTAATTATTCAAGTTAAGCCTGTTGATTTGAAGATACGATAGTTCTGATAATTAGTTTATCTTTCTTTCACTTCAGAAACTTATACATGTCTGGTGTTGACAATATTGGTTTTGAAACTTGATATTTGTGTTCTGATGTATGTCTTGGACCATGTAATATGTCATAAGGTCTTTACTGGCTAGTTTATTCTGGTTTCTGGTTGAAGGATGTTTACTTACTTACGAGCCAAATTTTTCCAGACATTCCATGTCAGAGGACAAGAAAGAGTAATTGTAATGTTGCCAAGGTAATTCTAAGATACGATATTGGTATCGCTACATTGCTTAGATGCACATGGTTGATATAAGTGAACGAAAATTAGATGAAAGCAAGTGTACATGTTCCTAGATAGGTTGGAGAGAAATTACAGAGAATAAACGAACACTGGAGTTGGATTATATATCAGTCGGAATATTGTGGAAAAATTAGGAAAGGTAATTTGTGAGGGTTTAGACCGCATAATGAATTTGTGATTTTCCTTGAGATGGAAGTCATTACGTTACAGTTTCTCTATTTTTAGTTCTATAGCTTAAAAATATCCTGCATCGTTGATCTCCCTATACAGAGTAAGGTGCGAGAAATCACGGATAGACTTTCGGGTTTCTGCACTGTAATAAGACAAAAGATCAGTTTCTCTAAGACAAAAATGATGTTCTCTAATTCCTTCAAGAATCAGTACTGTGAATCTTAAACATGTCTATGTTGCACGAAACTTACTGTGATTGATTTATTTAACTTGGTAGGAAACATCCACGTTTTGTAACATTGGATGAGGAGATTCGCTATAGATTAAAGTGAAGCAGTATAGCTTTCGGTCAGTTAGAACATCGAGTGTCATCTCAGTTATATATATACATATGATTACTAAGTGGAGAGCCTATCAGACTAGCGTTGACACAATACTCCTCTATGCATAGGTACATGATGCTGTCAGATACCAATTGTAACAAGCTAACTTTGTGATTTGCAATAGAACTTGCAGGTCAGCAGTTGAGTCAAAAGACGCCAAGGAGCACAAAACAAAGGAAGTAATAAGCTGTTACAAGAAAAAGGATGGAGGCGTTAAATATGCTCTTACTTGATAGAGAGTCGACATGTACCATGTATGTATGTATGTATGTATGTATGTATGTATGTGCATGTCTGTATAAGTTTGGATGTGTGTGGATTCCAGCTTCATATATCGAAACGGAAGCAGTTGTTTACGTTGCTAAATACTCCAATAATTATTGTTAGAATATAAAGGTATAATCCGAATTGAATACTTGTATATTTGTCATCAATTGAGAATAAATGGGTTCTTTGACTCTAACCCTTCATGGTATTGTGACTTTTGCTGGACAGTGAATGCCAGCTAGTGTGATTAGTTTATTTTTCTCTGATGTAGATCATTATGTGTGATGTAATACGCTTTCATTTCATTATATCTAAAGAGTAACATTTCACCTGTGTCCTTTGGAATTTCTTTGTGATTATCTTCTTCGTATCTAGGTAGCTTTTTGCATTTGTCTCTTCAAGATTATCCATTTTAGCGAATTTCCTTATATAATTTTATAGCCACCTCATCAAGTCCCAAAGTAGTAATACTTCAAAGATATTTTCGCCTAGTTATTTATGATGCAGGTAGCCACCTTAATCATAGCTGTTCAAAGTTCGCTTTCCCTTATCGCACCTAAAAATTTCACTTGCTTCCCTATGACTTTTTTATTCAGTTTGTTTTTGTTATTTTCGGTGTCTCTTTTGCAAGAGTTTATCCTTCAAAGTGAGAGCTAATTTCCTTGTTACTTATGTAAGGCAACTAAACCTGGTTGTCAAACTTGTCATATTATAGTTTGCTGAGAATATACTGACACATGACGTTTCTCTACTGTGTATGGCGTTTCGTTGCTGATGACTTTGTGTCCATTAATTGCGCAATGATCCTTGATATACATTCGAGATATTCAGTCAGAGAATTTTATCCGAGGACTGTCTTTCTCACTCATGATGTTATTAGCCTCACGTATGTTGACTTAATCCACAGCAGGACGTCATTTTGTGATTAATAAACGTTGTGAAAGTCAGATCCATCACCATATTAAGGCTGATTGGAGCAATGTAAAGCTTCTGCTGTGATGCTTCCGTTCCAAGCAGGGGTGATATACATAACGACTTGTATGGAAATTTATGGCATGGGTTAATTTTCCTGTTTTAACAGCAATAGCTCAAATCTCATCTAGCGCCTAATAATTGCTCAAGCGTGTTTATGGGCACTAGTACAGGTAAAACATTGTGGGTGACTAATTTATTGTGCGTGTAAAGTTCTGCAGACCATTATTTCCTCATTCTAATACTATATACCTAGTTCCTTGCTAGAAGATCCTTCATAGGAATTATTTGTATCCATTCCAAGCTATTGATAATAATGCTACTAGATGGGTTTGTAATTCTACTACGTTTTACCACCACGTAAGAATGTTTCCATTCGTTAAACGCTACCTCTGTAGTATAACTAGGCCAAGACGTTCCTTCATACCTTCAGTATTTTTTTGTGTATTTTTAGATAGTCCGCAAAGAAGGAATGTATGTAGTGTTTCTGCCTTGTGCTCTAATTGCATGTTCTTCGGATTTCCGTTACAGAAATTATAAACAGTATCAGGGTAAGACTCTCCTCTAGAAATATACCTCTGTAATACTGTATCATTCTAGTGACGCTAGAACTACATCATGGACGAATTTAGGTTGTCTGTGGCCTTGATTATTGTATCTGAAAGTTTAATGCGTCGTAGGAAAGTAACTGTTAGATCTATGAGTCGAAAACGAAATCGAATGTTCTCCTGCCATTCAGCTTGACTTTGACGAGTCCACCGCTGCCCCACCACAGTTTTGCGGGTTAAGAGTTGTACAGCATATACGTAAACTGGTTTTTTTTGATGTTTTTGTTTTTGCAACATGTTCAGATGGGATTTTATTACTATCACTGGATCTCGGAGGACCAATTTCAGATTGGTTATAAACGTTTAGTGTCACAGATTCTGACACGCAATTAACCAGTAATTTCGTCGTGTGAGTGGCTTCCTTTTTAGTATCAATATTGTTTCTGCCAGCACGAAACAGCTTGGTAAATTCATGTCTCTTTGTGAGCTTGCTTGTAAAGGTCACTAAATAATTCCCATAAAATGCCAGCGAGACATGATGTATCAGAAGATTAAATGTTTGTATTACACTTCAGACTACCTTAACAGTGACGATCTATGCTTTGCGTTCAAATCAGAAAAATATATATGTTTTGAATGTAATCTAGACACTTTGACCTCATTTACCTCTCTCTCTCTTTCTCTCTCAGTTTTTGCCCTGAATATCTCTTGCTCAGAATGATCCACCATCGCATTTATTGATCGTCCAATCATATCCTTGTAAACTACTGAATAGTTTGTAATTAAATTTGTTAATCATTTTTCTTTCAGCAACATTGTCTGCTGTTGGGGTCCTTATAGAAATTTTGTCTTCTGATAAAGAATGATCAATTTGTATAGAACTTTTCTCTTTCTACTGTATCTAAATATTGGTTCTATTGTATTATATCATCGCTGCTGGTTCGGAACGTATTTATTTATTTATTTATTTATCTATTTATTTATTGGCATGCGATAAACAACACCAGAGGACGTTCATTTTTCTATAGATCAACAATACTTTTTTTTTTCATATTCCAAAGCGACGATGATAAGGCTTATGTATATAAGTGTATATATGATTAAGCACATCTGTAGTTCTGCGAAATTCTTCCTGAATAAAATAAGGATGCCTATTAGTAACTGTCGCACTATTTAAAATAAAAAAAAAACATAAAACATGAAAGAATCAAGCATGTAACGAATTTACGAGAGATATCGATTTTTTGTTCGATTGATTGAGCCATTAATTTCTAGTTTGATTATCGATCACGCAAACTGAGTTCTCTGTCGATGAACAAAAAAAGGTGAAAGCATAGAAATCGTGATCTCATACGGTTATGAAAAAAAATGGACTCTAATACACAGATTGTTGAGGAGATTGCTGTAGAATCAGGGGTTTAAGCGGATAAACATATATAAGTTCTCTAGATAAAAAAAAAACACATACAGCCACACACACACACGCACCAGTGCGAGCGTGCACAAACATACATATACAAAAGGTCTGAGAGAGAGAGTGTGTGTGTGAGAGAGAGAGAGAGAGAGGGCAGACATGCATCTATATACAGAGAGATTTTTACAATTAGACGGAAACAATCATGGCGTGATATCAAGATATATTGAAATATTTCAACAGTATCTTATATAATTTCTAATAAAGATAGAGAAGTAGAGAAATGGGTTGAGAGAAATTTGAATGTAAATATAAGCCCATGAATAAATAATTGTCAAAAGTGCAAGAAAAAAACATTCATAGAAATATGCGAAGGATATGCAGTCGTAAGCTTAGATACACAGGACAAAATTGTATATGGATTACAAATTACAAAATATGGTGTAAAATCCCTTGTCTTCTATTCCATCTCATTTTCGTCATCCTTGCATACATACACGTATATACACGTACAATGTATATATATATATATATATATATATATATATATATATATATATATATATATATGTACATATACATATATGACTGTGTGTGTACATTGCTTTGTATATGCGTGTGTGTATATGTGTGTGTGTCTGTATAATTAGATATATGTATTTATAATTATATATACATACATAAAATTGCATCTACCTGCCTCTAAGTCTCTGTGTCTGTTTCTTTGTCTCTCTCTCTCTCTCTCTCTATATATATATATATATATATATATATATATATATATATATGTGTGTGTGTGTGTGTGTGTGTGTGTGTGTGTGTGTGTGTGTGTGTGAGTGTGTCTGTGCGTGTGTATGTACACATTTAATAATAATGAATATATGATATATATATATTTATACACATATATATTTCACTATACATATATGTATGTGTGTGGGTGTATATATATATGTGTGTGTATATGTGTGTGAATGTGTGTGTATGTATGCATATATATGTGTGTATATATATATGTGTGTATGTGTGTGTATATCATTATAGATATATTTAATCAAAACGATGGAGTTATTCGCGGATATAGATACATAAAAACAGAAAGTGATGTGTGTATATTTAGATGTATGCATATCTAGCTAACCAAATATAGAAGATGGAATCTTCCTATTGAAAGATTTAAGCATATTTTGTAGTATTTATCTCTCATGCTATTGTAGGAAGGATTAGTTCGACATAAAGATGCAGAATGATAAACTAGTCTCATGAATTTATTATTTTAACAACAAGGAATATTGAGTGTATGAGGTTAATACGTTTCATTGAATGTTTAAATAAATGTGTATTGAACGTTTTTCTAAAACACCTGGCATGAATTGTTGTTTTGTGAACAAACCTACGTCTCGAAATGATGTGAATGTATACTGCAACATTGTATCAAAATTCAATGAATTGGGAATTTTCCATGTTCTTTACGATTTCAGTTTATAGTTATAATTTATGTAAAGAATACATGAGATATAATATCAGTTTATTGATTGAGATACAAAAATGCCTGGTCTCTTATTATTATCGTCGTCGTCGTCATCATCGTCATCATGATAATAATAATAATAATAATAATAATAATAATAATAATAATAATAATAATAATAATAATAATAATAATAATAATGATTACCATAAGAGCATCACAGCAAACCACAGGACATACCCAAGGCGCACAGAGCTGAGCTCGGTAGTGAAGTGAAAGCACGTTATAAAAATAAAACTACTGAATAATAATAATAATAATAATAATAATAATAATAATAATAATAATAATAATAATAATAATAATAATAATAATAATAACAACAATAATAATAATAATATTAATAATAATAATAATAATAATAATAATAATAAAAATAATAATAATAATAATAATAATGGGAAGTCATTCAGCTGGCAAACTCGTTAGCAGTCTGGAAAAGTTGCTTAGCGGCATTTCACGCGTCTGTACGTTCCGGATTTATATTCAGCCGTGGTCGACTTTGCTTTTCAGAAGCAATCATCATAATCGTGAAATTCAGGGCAATAATTTATTGCTGAGGTCTACTTTGCCTTTCTTCCTTTCGGGGGTCGATATATTAGTACCCGCGCCTATTGGGGTCGATATAATCGATTTACATTCACCCCCGGGATTTCTGGACTTGTCTCAAAATTTGAAACCACTATTTCGTTAACGATCTTCGACGGAACGTTGTTGAACATTTTTGTCCGGCGTGTTGACGATTCTGTCGACTCGCCGTCCTAAATTTTCTTTAACTAAATATTGGATTTAAATTTTAGCACAAGGCCAGCAGTTCCGGGGTAGGGTGTAAGTCGATTATATCAATCTTAGTACTCAACTGGTATTTATTCTAAGTATGAAAGGAAAAGTCGTTCCTTCTATTCTTTGTAGCCCTTTGTTTTTATCTACTAATTCTACACTCTGTTTGTTTCCATTTCTGTACATTACTATCTTCTCTCTCTCCATTCTTTTTCGCCGACTCAAACGTCGATGCCAATCCAACACAATCACACCAGACTATGCTACAAATAATTATTTTCTACAAACTGTTGAAAACGATATATAAATTGGTATTCGAATTATAATTATTCGGATGAAACACCCTGTAACTACTATACTATTTCTTCAACGCACCACTCACTGAGACATGGGAGAGTTTTTAAAATGAAGCATAACACGACGTACCATATTGGGGCAATCAAGGATCCCAAATCATACAAATTTATCATGATTGCAAAGGGCAAGTTCGCTCTCCAGGACAATGCTCCTCGGCTTTGGGACACATTAATCATTCGTACCATTTTTTTCTCTTATGTTTCACCAAATTCACCGGAGTATGGTTTTCTCCCTTTCTTTCGTTCCCCACAAATTTGATGGTTGCTTAATTAACGAGAAAGTACCTGTTTTCAATCCTTGTAACCAATTCGAGAATTCTTCTTCACCCCTAGGTCTTATAAAGCTGGTTATCTGGTTTCCCTGGTGGATAGGTGACTGAGATCATAACATTGCCTTTGTACGGTACAGGATCCGTCCGTTGCAGGATCCAAGGCCAGAATTTAAGGCGGCGAGCTGGCAAAAATGTTAGCACACCAGGCGAAATTCTTAGCGGTATTTCGTCTGGCTCTACATTAGATCGATCGCAGTACGCAAATGGTACTTAATTTATCGACCCCGAAAGGAAGAAAGACAATGTCGACCTCGGCGGAATTTGAATTCAGAACGTAAAGACAGACGAAATAGCGCTAAGCATTTCGCCCGGCGTGCTAACGATTCTACCAGCTCACTGCCATGATACTGAGAAGAAGAAGAAGAAGAAGAAGAAGAAGAAGAAGAAGAAGAAGAAGAAGAAGAAGAAGAAGAAGAAGAAGAAGAAGAAGAAGAAGAAGAAGAAGAAGAAGAAGAAGAAGAAGAAGAAGAAGAAGAAGAAGAAGAAGAAGAAGAAGAAGAAGAAGAAGAAGAAGATAGCTACATCTGCTCCTAGTAACAACATTTCTTGTCTCAATGATAACGAGAATAAAAATAAGAGGTAATCAACATGGGATATTTCAGTTTTGGAAAAATAAAAATGGACTTTCTAAAAATAGAACACAAATGATCGTAAGCCATTCGAAGCCGTTATCATGTCTTTTATTGTTTGTCTAATTTAGTATTCAACTCATTTTACGACTTCCCGACCTATCTACACTCCTACACGAAACTCATTAAAATCTATTTATTCATTAATGTATACAGATATCTTTCTATTATAATCGGTAGAGAAAGGCTAAAAACATTATGGCCTTTTTTTCGTTGTTTTTACAAGTCGGCCTTTTTATAGTTTCGTGAACTTAAGATTATTTTGTCTATGGTACGAGTTAACACCTTACATTATTTTATATAGCTTATGATTATATATATATATATATATATATATATATATATATATATATATATATACTCTTTTACTCTTTTACTCTTGTATTTGTTTCATGCATTTGGCTGTGGCCATGCTGGTGCACCGCCTTTAGCCGAGCAAATCGATCCCCGGACTTTTGCCGAACTGCTATGCTACGGGGACGTAAACACACCAGCATCGGCTGTCAAGCGATGTTGCGGGGACAAACACAGACAGAGAAATACACACACACACACACACACACACACATACACACATATATTTATATATATATATATATATATATATATATATATATATATACGACGAGCTTCTTTCCGTTTCCGTCTACCAAATCTCCTCACAAGGTTTGGCCGGCTCGAGGCTATAGTAGAAGACACCTGCCCAAGGTGCCATGCAGTGGGACTGAACCACACAGCTTCTCCTGCAAATATGTATGTATGTATGTATGTATGCATTCATGTGTGCCTACGTATATGATTGCATGTACATATGGACGAACGCACAAGCATATGCATTTATACGTAAGTATATACGTGTGTATATATGCATACATGTATGCATGTGTGTATGAATAAGTATATAAATACATACATATTGGATCATCCCATAAGTAATGCGTTCTTTTTATTTCATATATTTTTCAAAATTACGATAAAGTTCTTTTTTAATCTAAAATGTATTCTCCTTCATTTTCTACATTGCAAGGCCCTTCTTCCAAAGTCCACTTGTCCGTGGGAAAAAATACTCCTCTAGTACTGTTCTGACCTCGTCTAGAGTATTCATATTTTATCAGTCCAAATGATTTTGAAGACTGCAGAATAATGATAATCGTGCAGGCGAGTGGTTGGATGGATTCTGAGGATATTTAGGACCAGGAAAAGGGAAGCCCTGCTACTCTTATGGAAGACTTTCACTCTCAGCTATCCTCGAAATTGCAGGCCTTGTACCAAAATTTGAAACCAATATTATTTGAACTGTATTTAACCCAATGTATGTGTGTGTGTGAATCCTTATAATGTCGTGTAGATTTCTACTCCTTTGTAATGGATGCATCTACTGCAATTAGCAGTTTCATTCTCATACGATTTAGAGAAACGTGTAAGTCAATTACATGGACACTAGTGCTTGACTCATACTTAATTTATCGACCCCAAAAGGATGAAAGGCAAACAAGTCTTCGGTAGAATGTAAATTCAAAACACAAAAACGGCCGAAATGCCGGTAGACCTTTTGCCCGATGTGATAACGGTTCTACCACCTTACCAATGATAATAATATATAGACAACACCAACACGAACAGCAACAATAATAATTATTCCAATGATACTTTAATCAAATGAGACATTTCAGGTTCGAAAACAAACTACAAGTTGTTATGAAAGGAAATGAAAGCTTGTTGTCTTCTTTTGTCTACTTCCTCGCGAAAGAGAGCGAAATGAGGAATTCTGGATGTTTATTTATCGAACTTAAAAGACAAAAAGTGTTGATGACATGGGCCGAATCTGAAATTTGTGTAAAGATAGCTGGAACGAATGGTGCAATAAAAAATAACTGAGTCTGTAATGGCTCTACTAACACGCCACTTTTCATGGAATTCGAAGCTCAAGCACAGGTCAATTGGAAAAAGAAGATCGTAATCAAAGAGATTAAATACCAGCATTAGAATGGACTCAACTCTGCTAAAGACAGATATATCTAACACGATGTGTTAGACCAATATTTATTCAAATTCGTGATCTTTAATGTTGAACAATCTAAGTAAACACCTGATTTTCCATCTCTCTTTCAAGTGCCAGTAACACGACTTTATAGTAGAATATTGTTTGAAGTGTCAACGTTAGATATTTGATTATAGAGATTGAATCTCCTTCCAACGATAAGACCAAACGAATTCTCAAACTTCCTATTATTACCTTGAACTGCAGCTAAGTTATATCTGTCCTTTCTGAACTTGGATGCAGATGACAGAACTGGATGAAACTTGATCTATTCATTTCAGTAACAACATTCGCTGTAGGCTGGAATATTCCTGTATATTATAGACGTATTGTATAATAATAAAATTCTGTTGAAATTCATTCATGTCTATATGTTTACATATCACATCAACATCAAAACCTCTTCGTAGATTTCATTTTACTTTGTTTTGTTTCAAAATATACTTGTTTTCAAATTTTCTGTTGAAATTTTTATCGGAATATTCTTGTATTCTGATTCCTCTGGCGATTTTTCATAGATTTATTTTCTTACAAAATACTATACCTTAATCCACGACATTTTAACACTTTCATCTCTTATGTCTTATCGTCTGCTGCAGAAAATTCAAGAAAAAATGTCAAACCGAAATATAAATTATTTGGAGGTAAACATAAAGAGGTATCTTATTGGTGTATTACGAAATTAATGCAAATTGAGAAAAAGACGGCTATTGAAAGCGAAATTAGGATATATTAAGGTAAAAGATGCAGTCAGAAAGCATATCCAGTATATTGCAGTAGATTCAAGACTAGATGTTGGTGTTGATTTTCAAATATATGGATTTTTTCGTAAAATATACAAAAGTGTAATATGTTTGGTAACGCTATGCTGTGTGATAAATATATTTTCTTTCTCAATCTGCTTCTTCTGACTTAGTAAACAACAACCAAATTATCCTCTGAACATATTCTCAGATGTTTAAGTTAGAACAAGGGGCAAGATGTGTCTTCAATAAGGAAACACGAGCCTTTGGGTTATCAATAAATTATGAGTAAAATCAATAGCTGGAAACTGTACATAAGTCTTGTCGAGTATATATGCTTCTGTGTGTGTGTGTGTATGAGAGAGTGCAAATGAGAGAGAGAGCAAATGAGAGAGAGACAGAATATTTGTGTGTGTGTGTGTGCGTGTGTGTGTGTCCTTGTGTGTGTCCTTGTGTGTGTTCTTGTGTGTGTGTATGTGTGTGTGTCTGTGTCCTTGTGTCTCTGTCTGTGAGTGTGCTTGTGTGTGTGTGCACGCAGGCGTGTGGAAGTGTGCATGTGGCTATATGCGTGAAGACACGCGCACACACATGTATATCATTGTTACAGCTATAAAAATATCATTTAAATTTGAATAATTCTCTCTATTTACAAGGTGTTATAGCATTTCAATAAGAAAAGAACAGAAAAGAAAAGCGAAAATTCCCCGAAGGCAGAACCTAAAAATGATAGAATAAAATAATATGGACAAATTTTAAAGACATTTAATACCTGCCACGGAAACGACAACAATATCTCAACATTTCAATAAAAAACAAGAAACTAATATACACTAATATACACTAATATACCGATATTAAAGGATATTCGAAAACTATCGAAAATGTAGTTCATTGAAATAAATATGAAAAAAAAGTATTTCCTGTAAAATTGGAATATGCAGACACAGGCGTGGCCGTGTAGTAAGACGATTATGTACCAGACACGCGGTCCTGGGTTCATTTCTACTGCATGACACCTTGGGCAAGTGCATTCTACTCTAGCCTCGGCATTTGGTAGACGGAAACTGAAAGAAGCCCGTTGGATATGTACACATATATATATACATGCGTGTGTGTGTGCGCGTGTTTGTCCTCCCTCACCGCTTGACAACCGGTGTTGGTGTGATTACGCCTCCGTAACTTAGCTGTTCTGCCAAATAGACCAATAGAATAAGTATCATGCTTAGACAATTAATAACTAGTCGGGTCAGTTCGTTCGGCTAAAAATTATTCAAGGTGATGCTCCAGCATAGCCGCAGTCCAATGCCTGGAACAATGCTAAAAATAAGATGTGTATATATATATATAAATAAAAGCATGTGTGTACCTTATTGACATATGTATGTGCATACAAATTTACACACATATATATCTACATATACGTACATAAATGAGTATATAAATAGATTAGAAAAGCAAGATTTCTATTTTAGAACTCTGCAAATATTTGTTAAAAACAGCCGAAGAAAAACATCGATTGAGTCAAAGATAATCGTATTATAAGTAACAATGTAACAATCCAAAACTAAAAGTACACTTTTTTCTCGAATTTGAGAACCTAATAATGACTAATTTAATTACGATAAATAACCAAAAAAAGTTCCCTTTGTTAGATTCCAGCTTCATTTCTGCGAATGTAAGTAAATCACAGCAAACATATTTATCTGTAGATTCACAGATGCGTATATCTGAAACAAAAAATAAATAAATAAAACACTAGCGAGCTCTTAAAATTCAACGGTTTAGTGGTAGAAGCATTGTTTGGTAATTCTTTGTATAACGTTGGAAAACCGGTCGCAAAAACGTAAACAGCAATTTCTAAAAGATTGTCTTATCAGCTAGTAACTGTTTCTTCAGTTCAAGAATGAAGAACACCGATATGCCAAATACAATGCAATTCTGGGCTAATTACAAAATGAAGTTGTGTTATGTTTCTTTCCATATCTGATTTCAGATATTGCTATAATTTACTTTTTCAAACACTGAAGGTTTTTTTTTTAACCAAATGTCAACCTTGATAGCCCACATCTATGAGCAATGGATTTCCTGATCCGAATCTCGTATCATTGTCCAAGTTTAGTGGAGCATATTATCATATTATCTAAGATATTCTACGTATGTTCTAAAGGAGATTTGGCTGTTGTTGCTAAGTTGCTGGGTCTGTCGCTCAAACACTCATGATGCCCTTATCCACTCGTATTTCTACTGGGTTGCGTCCAAAATCTGCGTGTACCGCACTCACCTTCATGCACACACTTTTCGGAGCAACGGCTCATGTCTTTCCTGAAGTCGCAGGGAGCCGAACCGAAACTGTGTTAAAGGATGATATATACAACAACTCCTAATTAATGTGTGGACCATACTTTTCCTTTGTTTGACAACTCACTCGCATACATACATACATACATACATACATACATACATACATACACACATACATACATATATATATATATATATATATATATATATATATATATATATATATATATATATATATATATATATATATATATATATATATTGTCTTCTCCAGCCTTGATTTTCATCCTCTCTGTCTCTATATTCTCTCTAGGCACAAGATCCGAAATTTTTGGAAAGCGGGCCAACATTTGCATATATATATATATATATATATATATATATATTCATCTACTATACACACATTAAAAGTAGTGATGATTTCAAATTTTGGTGGAAGGACAATGTTTATGAGGGAGGAATAAGCCGATTACTTCAATCTCATTGGTACTTAATGCATGGACCTGACAGGAAAAAAAAAGCAAAATTGAAGTGGGCGGAATTTGAACTCAGTACGTAAAGACGGACGAAATGCCACTCGGTTTTGTTTCCCCCTCAAAATGCTAACAATTCTGACAGCTCGTCACCTTTAGTTTGAACGTCATCTCAACGATATAATTCTCAAAAGTCCTGAAGTACCGGCAAAGCCTATCGCTCCAGTCCTTTCCTTGACTCGCAACAAGTAAAGAAAAAGAATGGAATCTACTCTGAGTTTTCGTCCTTATCTCTTACATAATGCACCATTGTAAGCTCATCCACTTGATATTTGCTTTTTATTTTGCTAGCATTGAAGATATAAGTTAAGTACTTGTTAAGTATTTGTATGGATTCAGTAGATACTGCTTCTCCAAAATATGCGAAGTTTACATTTGTTAGAAATCGTTATTCTTCTTTCTTTAGTACATTATGCCGAATACTATAGAGAACGTTTTTATGGAACTTTACGCATTGATCTTCACTCTGGTAAACAAATATATAACAAACATATGTCTTAAAGAAATCGATACATTTGCATAGGTTTCCGACAATTCACTTGTCAGATACGATTATATTCCAATAACTTTTACTTTAAAATCACTTGTAAAAGCAACGAGTTGTAATATACGAGAGAAAGAAATGTCAGTAGTGTGATAATTCCACAGAATAATACGTACATAGAATGGCGTATGTGCTGACAACTCCTCAGAGGATTTGATGCAAATTGAAGATAAAATGTCTTGAAGTATTCTGACGTGATTTCTCATAATTGAAGGTCTGTCACGACTTGTCAACATCAGGTCTAGAGAATAACTGTGTATGTGAATGTATATATATATATATATATATATATATATATATATATATATATATATATATATATATATATATATATATATATATATATGTCTATATATATACATAATATATATATTTGTGTATGTATTGATGTGTGGTCGTGCCTGTGTACATATTAAAAACATACACAAACACACACTGCACATGTATAGATATTTACCAGTGACTGAAAATCATGAGAAATATCTAGTGTACGCAAACTCTCCGCAATTGTTGAGTTATTTCTGTAGCCTCCAGTTCATGCCTGAGCAATCCAGCTGATTTGTCTTATAATACATAGGTTTTTTGGAGTTAACAAAATATAAATCACACATCCATTATTTATGCATGCCATACCTCAGTTTTTCTCAAGAAAAAAACTATACACCGTGGAATGTAGTAACAAGTGTTGACGTGTGTTAGTCTAGGCTTGTTTTAATGTTTTTCACCGTCTCCCCGATTTTGCACATTTGAGCTAGACAAGGCTACGATTTGCTCATGACGGCTAATGCTCACCTGCGCTTTATTATCCCATAGTTTTGACGCGAACAGATCTATTGACGCTGTTGATATTTGTTATGGCCGTCTTCTTTTTATATTTTAGTGGATTTAGTGTTACAGACAGAGTTATTAGAAGGTGGCTTCAGTTGTAATGTGTGGAGGTCTTCAAGCTTTTTTCTGTTTGGAGACGCCATAATTGAAGATGAGCCTTTCTCATGCAACAAAATATGACTCACTTATCGTCTACCCGGCTGGGCTTCCATTTTCTACTTTTGTGTACCATTTATGTGTTCACCACTTGCATACAATTTGAGATGGTGCAAAA
The DNA here is from genome assembly GCF_046866305.1 of Octopus bimaculoides. Lineage (NCBI taxonomy): Eukaryota > Metazoa > Mollusca > Cephalopoda > Octopoda > Octopodidae > Octopus > Octopus bimaculoides. Next base: position 141,188,805 of record NC_142931.1, read on the forward strand.
TGTATGTACTATTTCATATTTTTTCTAGTTTACTATGATTTATTTTGAGACTTTGGCGACATATGGTACATAGATTATTGTGTTTGTTTCTTTGTACCGGGCATTTGCAGAAGAAATTAATACCGCAATTTTGCTTTCTTTCCTAGGTCGTCTGGATTGTAGGGCATTGTATATAATTCCTGTTTTTTGCATTTTCTCTATGGGAAATGTTCAAGTTAATCATTCTATTGGATACTTGAACTTCTGTTATTAGTTGTAAGAGGGCTGACACAGAGATCGATTGATGCTAATGTGAAATTGTTTTGTAGCCAGGGTTCTGTATGATTGAAAAGAATATATAGCTATGGCGGGAAAAAAGTGGGTGATGCTCAGTCTTATATCATTTCCACATGAGGCTGTGTATATCTATACATTGTACAAGAAGAGGAAGGCCATATTAGTCATAAAGTGTGAGATCAGGTACCAGTACGAATGTATTCAAGACGTTACACATCCTAGATATCTTGGTGTTGTACAAAATGTAACGGGAAATATGAAATTAGAAGTAAGTTTGCTGATTCCTGTGGTTGCCAGAGTGTTGTTTGTTTTTATTTTTAAATGTTCGTACCAGGCCGAAATGTTTTCGCTGTATATTTGTTATTTATCAAATCCTGATAAGTTATATTTTCTCAGATATTTACTGCTAGAAATAAAGAATAAATTAAAGTCATACGTTATTTGAAAGGTAACTAGTTATGCTTCGCGTTGTTGTTTCCTGCTTTTTGTTCCTGTATTCTTTGCGTTCTTTCCGCTGGCAAACTTTGGACATCTCTCTTTTTCTCATATTAGGCCTATTACAAGAAATTGTTATTTTGAAGACTGAAGTGGTGTTGCTTTCTTACTGATATAGCAATAAAAGTTTACATATTACACGAAATATGTGATAACATGAATGATGCAGTCCACCTGATATAACGGAAACTGCATCATTCATGTTATCGCTTACGTCGCATACTATGTATACTTTTAACGACTTTCACCGTCTGCTCCATTTCTTTCTCCTCAACGTTTTTGGTAGACCCCAATAATAACATTGTGATGATGAATGGTATTTGTTTATTCAGCAGTTTTATAATAAACCTTGTTATAATAAGGATTTTGTAATTAACGTCAAATTATGTAATCAAGTATACATATAACGATGACTGGGCTAATTTTGACCATCAATTAGGTCTGCCTCAGGCATCTGTCTTTTTTATAACTTGTCACTTATCCCACTTTGTTGCTTTATGTAATAAGCAAACATTTCATTTAGCTGAAAGCTTAATAACACTATAAAGACATTTCGTCAGTATAAAAAAGGAATTCGCGTATGTTGTAGATTGACGGAAATAAAAGCAGACTTGCCTTTCCTGATAAACCTTTCAACAGCAAATGCATAGTGCGCAGCAGTCCAAATCTTGGAGGTGGTCAGAAAAAATAATAGATATTCCTTGATCTTTCATCTATTACTTCTTTCTGACGTTAGACTTCGATCATGTGTAAACACAATAACACCTCTTGTCAAGTAATGGAAGGAGACAAACACATACACAAAGACACACACATGTACACACGCACATACACATACACACACACATGTACATATGGCGGTGCCCCAGCATGGCCACAGCTCATGAGCTGAAACTAGATAAAATGAAAAAGAAAATGAAAATATATTCGACGGGTTTTATACAGTTTCCTTCTACCAAATCCACTGAAAAGGTATTGGTCGGCCCGAGGCCATAGTAGAAAGCACTTACCCAAGGTGCTACGCACGAAGAAGGCGTGTGATTGATAAGCAAACCTCTTACCACACAACCACCCCTGCACCTATATGACAATATCCATTATCATTTCTTTACCTTCGTTACTTCTACACCAATGGCCGCGTTAGATATAAATGTTTCTCTATATAACCGACGCTTGTGGACTGCGAGGCCTCGAAATTACTCTATGACTAAATCTCACCCTGAAATGCATTTAAGATTCTGTTTAAAGAAAAACATGAGCAACAATCAATCTGTCATTGGAAAACACGCGGAAAGATTCACTTGATGAGGGAATTCCCCACCAACACTGTTTGGCAACCCGATCTGGTTTGTTTACGTCCCATAACATAGCTGCTCCGCGAAACTGGCTTATACGATAAGTCC
>NC_142931.1:141195978-141220978 GCF_046866305.1 Octopus bimaculoides
ATATATATATATATATATATATATATATATATATATATATATATATATATATATACACATACATATATATAAATATATGTATATACAAAAACGTATGTGTGCACGCGCGTGCTTTGTGTATGTGTGTGTGTGTGTGTGTGTGTGTGTGTGTGTGTGTGTGTGTGTGTGTGTGATACTGAAATGCTGAAGTAAATTGTGAGAGTGTGTTGTATTCAAATTGCAGTTTGTAGATTATCAAAACAGAATCTAATTTTCCATCTATCAGAATGGTCGATAACAAGCCAAAACTCCAGTGGTTTATGTAATCTACTTCAACCATTCACTATGTATATTGTACCTGTATCCATTTATAGAAACAATGGTGGTATAATGGTGGTAGCAACTTAGAATAACAAGCTACGTAATACTAACCTGTAAATGATATAATTTCACTCTACACTCTATAGAGATTAACATTAGAGTAAACTAAACTTTCAGGATTGCTACTTTTTTCTAAACTAGTGATCCTTTATGCTGGGAGAAAATTAATCTGATAGGAATATGCAATGAAAATTCTGCATTGTAGGGAAGAAATGCGAATTTTTCCTTTATGGGAAATAATACTTAAATTATCTATTAGAAGCGCTGAATGGCAATAGGTAAACAGCTGCTTGAAAAAAGCAGAATAACAAGTAAAAAGTCCTTATAGTGGCTATTTTCACTTGTGAAAATATAGAATCATTTTAGTATAAAATAGTTTTTTTGTTTATGTTATTAAGATGTCAAAGTTTTAATTAAAATATGTAAAACTGAGAGAAAGAGTAACGTGCTGCAAAAAATATTTCATTTTGTATTATTAATCGCATTTCTAGTTCAAATGCTGTAAAGCAATTTATCACTTTTAATGCAGTTAATGTCTATAAAATATGAACCTGTAGAATAATCCTTCTTAGGTTCTCTACCAAAATATACAAACCATGTGTGGTATTGTACAGACTAAAGAAACAAAAAAAGCTCTCAATCAAAATTGTTGGAGAAATAAGACAAAATATTAGCAGTGATTCATAGCGAAATTTCACAGCAAAAAGGCAACAATTCCAAAAATTTAAGAAGTTGTTATATGGACAAGCGCTAGCATGATTATGTGGTTAAGAAGCTCGGTTTACAACCACGTGGTATTGAGATCAGTTCCACTGTGCAGTAGCTGGGTGAATATCCTCTAGCATTCACTAGGCAGACAAATGGATGCATGCGTTTCGGTGTAGTTATCTCCTCTCAGGATCGGACGCTGGAAGGGAGAGATACAGCGGATTTGATATAGTTATCTCTTATGATAGTTATATAAAAAAAAAATAAGTAAACCTGCTGGAAAACTTTTAAAAATACTGGGGTCAGCAATAAAACCTGAGTATTGTTTTGACCAAAATAGTGTACATCATATATATATATATATATATATATATATATATACATAGGTGTGTGGTGGGAGGGTGTATATATATATATATATATATATATATATATATATATATATATATATATATATATATATATATATATATATATATATATATATATATAGAGAGAGAGAGAGAGAGAGAGAGAGAGAGTATGCTATATATAGTTTATGCATGTATGTGTTTGGAGTGAATGTGTATTAAAATGGGAGGCATGATATTCGATAAGACACGAATGAAGGAGGGTTTGCACTCTCACTCGACAATTCATGTTCACCTTCATCCTCGCATCATCACATCAGAACATCTATTCCTCCTCAAATTTAAACGAATTTGCAGTCTAATTCTTCGAGCGTGCGGACAATACAAATTGACAAATTTCTATTTCTCCGATGTTCATAATCTTTCAATGATTTTGTTTTGACATTAGAGAATACTATTTGTAGGAAGAGCAATTGTCTTTACACACATAAGATGATTTATGGTCTTTTATACATCGTGCCAAATTTCAACAGACAACCAGCAAGATGTTATTTGTAAGGAGTAATTATGAATATCGTTTGCACTGATAATGCCGGCATGATAAGAAGCATAGGTTTGTTTACTTGTGCTACTCTTAATGATCCGTAATAGGTAAGTCAAGATGGCGTCTACGTTACGTTACGTTACGTTACTGACACGTTTTAAAATATATACCCGGATCTACTAAATGATGCAGAATGTAGCTATTCATAACCATAATTTCTTTCAATTTTTAAGTAAATTTTCTGCACTAATTTTCTGCGCGTAATTTATATGGCAGACCATATGTAACTAATACTTTTATCTAAAAGGAATTATATGAATTTGAACGGATGTAACACTGCTGAATATATTAAGTCCTGTCGAATGTTTTATTTCAAAACTAGTATTTAATTTTGTACAAAACACATGAGGTGTTAAATTTATTTCCATGAATACTTAGAAGAGAAAACTGTTACAAAGCTAAATAGAGACGGGTATAAATCTTCTGAACGTAATAGATAGATAGAGAGATGATCCTTATTATACATTTTAAACATTATTCTACATTTTTCTACATTATTATACATTATTCGATAAACATTTTTATACATTATTACATAGATAAACATTATTATACATTTCTAATCAGCTTACGTGCATTTCGGATACATCGATATTTCATAATTGCATTATTTTTAATCATGCATATTAACCGATCCATATTTGATCGACCAGATTTTATGGAGAGGAAGACGGAGAATGTAACACTAAAACATACTTTTCAATGCTTCATCATACTGATTGGAATAGGGAGCAGAGGATAATTTGAGGAGGTTACACAGTAGTAAGCTTAGCAATTCTTGGCCAAAAGAGGGAGTAGATATGTTTACCAGCAGATCTAATTACGAATTGTAAGGTCAAGTTAGTACTGAATTAAGATGGTAAAATGTTATTGCTCTCACGAATAAACAAGAGGAATCAAATATTGCTAAACCTGTTTATAAGATATATTATTTAGGTCATACTTAAGACTAATATTGATCAAACCACATTCTATTGTGACCTAAGTAATATCTTCTGAAATTATATTGAGTCCATTTTTTGCTTGGGCACTCTTCATGATACTAGAGAACAACTTAATATTATGCATATGTATACAAGTGAGTGTGTCTTTAAACAATCTTACTTTTATTTAAATTCTTCGATTGCACATCGAAAGAAAACTGTAGAAAATCGAAAACAAAATCTTGTCTTCACAAAATAAACGATATTTTCTATTAAAGCCGATGATATAAAATACAGCCAAACACATAATGTACCCATGTGACCGATATCATTAGGTTTTATTGTAACTATATAATAATGGAATTACGTTACGTTTTCAATGTTGAAATTTATATGGTTTTCATACTATCTTGTCAAGAGTACTTTATAGGAACATATGACACAATTTCTTTAAATACCGATGCTACCGATGTGAAATGGAATCTAATACTTTATTCCATTTCACCTCCGAGCCTCATGTTATACAAATACAAACACACACACATACTGACGTCTATCTACCTATGTATCTAGGTAGGTAACTAGCTGTACACACACACACACACACACACACACACACACACACACACATACACACACACACACACACATACACACACACACACACACAAACACACACAAACACACACGCGCACATACACAGAGAGAAATACGCTCATAAATGCAAACCAAAGTGGTAAAATTAGAAAATGGATACCAAATGCAGAGGAAAATGTTTTTATTAAAACAGAAACAATCTTCACATACTGTTCTTTAGAGATTCACGCTTCCGTTCGTCAGACGATAGTAATCATAGATTATGATCACAATTGTTCGACAACGGTAACGTGAAACTTCAGGTAACAGTTTGTGAAGACGTATGCTTCGCAGCTTTAATAAAAAAAAAGTGTATATATATATATATATATATATAGTATATATGGAGGCGCAATGACCCAGTGGTTAGGGCAGTGGACTCGCGGTCATAGGATTGCGGTTTCGATTCCCAGACCGGGCGTTGTGAGTGTTTATTGAATGAAAACACCTAAAGCTCCACGAGGCTCCGGCAGGGGATGGTGGCGAACCCAGCTGTACTCTTTCACCACAACTTTCTCTCACTGAATATCCTCGAGAACTACGTTAAGGGTACACGTGTCTGTGGAGTGCTCAACCACTTGCACGTTAATTTCACGAGCAGGCTGTTCCGTTGAACGGATTAACTGGAACCCTCGACGTCGTAAGCGACGGAGTGCCAACAACAGTATATACATACAGTAGTAGTAGTAGTAGTAGTAGTAGTAGTAGTAGTAGTAGTAGTAGTAGCAGCAGCACATTTATGATTAGCATATAGTTGATCAATAAGAAACTTTAATATTATCCTAGAGAGTCTATGACGAAATTGTTTCGATAGCAACTAGCTAATTTCCTTTGAAGATATTACATGCTGTATTAAATGCATAAAAAAACATAAGAATAAAATCTAGAGAAGTACAACTGAGACGACTGAATTTATTATCATACATCTATTTTCTAAGTAGCAGATCGATCAAAACAAAGATAAAATAATTAAAAATTTATTCATAAGGTTTCAAACGAAAACACGAAAATGGCAACAGCTTAAAGATCGTGAAATAAAATCTAGATTTTAAGCTATTTAAATATCAACGAGTACGAGACAGAGACAAATTGTTGCAAAAATATTAAGAATATGAAATTTATACACACGCGTATATGTACATACATGAATTCGTTTTCTCTACACGCGTGTTGTTGGCACTCCATCGCTTACGACGTCGAGGGTTCCAGTTGATCCAATCAACGGAACAGCCTGCTCGTGAAATTAACGTGCAAGTGACTGAATACTCCACAGACACGTGTACCCTTAACGTAGTTCTCGAGGATATTCAGCGTGACACAGTGTGAGAAGGCTGGCCCTTTGAATTACAGGCACAACAGAAACAGGAAGTAAGAGTAAGAGAAAGTTGTGGTGAAAGAGTACAGCAGGGTTCGCCACCATCCCCTGCCGGAGACTCGTGGAGCTTTAGGTGTTTTCGCTCAGTAAACACTCTCAACGCCCGATCTGGGAATCGAAACTGCGATCATATGACCGCGAGTCCGCTGCCCTAACCACTGGGCCATTGCGCCTCCACACGCGTATACACGTCCATTACATAATTCATATTTTTAAAACACTTTTGAAACATACCAAGTGAATTAAAATACGAAACATCAAAGAATCACAGTATCGACCAGACTATCAGATGCTGTTACATACCACTGGCCACAGTGCGCTTCCAATTCTGTCTTGATTGATTTTTTTCTTCTTTATTGAATTGCTCAACTAGATTATTTTCCCATCTCGTGGAGGCCTTCCATATGGCCTTTTCCAATCTCTTGGATACCATCGGCAACTGCAACGGTTCAGTCACTGTCCTTGAACCTTGCAACATGTCCAGTTCAACGGAACTTGTGCACTCAAAATTCTTTTGCACACATCATTTCACTCTGCTCTGTCACTCCAAATTCTCTCATTTCGAATATGCTCTCTAAGAGGCAAAATCTTTGTAGAAGCTCTACAGAACACTCTATTTCAATCATCTCAAACCATTTGTCTATAACTTTACATTCATTTCCCTATGCAGCAATTATTATAAGGTCAACCTTTGCAGCTTTCACACTCCAATTTCTGGCAATTTGAAATTTTAAGGGATTGTATTCTTTTTCGTTCCCTTTCTTTACAATTCTGGAATCAAACGGATATGATTGAGCAAAAGTAAACGACGTCGCTGTTCCGTGTCTATTATTGTGATGCCTGGTCTATTATTTTCTTGCTAATTGGACGTTTGAAAAGGAAAGTCCCACAAAATCTTACATTTCTCCGACTCCGGCCAACTGGCAGATTCGTTAGCATACCGGATAAAATACTTTCCAGTATTTCATCCGTCTTTACGTTCTGATTTCAACTATGCCTTTCATCCCTTGTGGGTGGTTAGAATAAGTACCAGTCAAGAACTGGGGCCGATGTAATCGACTACTCCCCCCCCCCGCAAATCCCAGGTCGTTAGACGAAAGCATTTTTAAGTATCATTATCTCTTTCTCTCTTCTTGATTTACTTATGTCACGTTCAAGATTCATTATAAGTTGAAATCGCAACACTTTCCTTAACACATGAACTCTTCCAAGTATTGCTGCCAACCGAATACTTCTTAATTTTGGTGTTTGCAGTTTTTCATACCGGAATATAGCTCACTTTTACATGGTCCAAGTGCATGAACCACAATAGGTACCACACGCACTTTAGAGGATGGTACTTCCCAAATTTCTCGCCTTGTATTCACAATATTCTCGTCTGCATTGTATAGCTACATCTCCTTCAGTAAGAGAGTGATATCTGATCTGTTATGTTGCAGCTTACTGTCTGTGTATATTGGTATCTTTCAAGTGAGTTTTACCCGATCATTCTCTACTACCGCCAACGGCTGTTTGATGTTCATACCACTTTTTGGAACATTCTACCCCATACTTCTTGAAATCTTTGAAGTTTGCATCTTTCCATATCCGAGTGTCACCCTGATACATGCGGCAAATATTTAGTGATACACACTTAAGAGTCATTTGGCTTTACAACTGTCAACATAAAGACATAAAAAGAAGGTAAATGGTTTTGTAGGGCATTTACATTGATAATACTCTTCTCAAGAAATGTACGGTTCCAGTCAGCAATATTTTCAGCATATTTTGTAGGGTTGGGTTTCCAGGTATCTAGTCCAAATACTTTTTTGTGACCCTTCTTATCATTCCAAGTGCTCGGACTATCACTGGTATTTTCCAGTCCTTAAGACACCACATTCTCTCTATTTAATTTTAATGTGTTTATTCTAATAAACTATCAAAGTTTCTTTTCTCTGGGTGTCCGGAAGGCGCTCAGCAAGAAATGGAAACAAAATTAAAGGAAGAATAAAAAGCAAATGAAAATATTAATCATTTCTTCTATAGACACAAATCTTGAAATACTGGGGAGAGGGCCGGTCGATTACATCGACCCCAGTACTCGATTGGTACTTATTCCATCGACCCCGAAACGATAAGAGGAAATGCCGACATTGTCAATAAAAATAATTAATGTTGATGTTATTTTTCTGTGTTTATTTTCCGATCGTTCTTGAAGATTTTCCTATGCGAATTTAATACTACCATTGGTTATTTGAATACGGAAATTAAGCACCAAAACAACTACGATACATATTTTATTGTTTCTGCGATTGATATTCGGAAATGCTATCGGCTGGTATTAACGGCAAAGTAAATATTAGGCAAAAAATAAACAAACGCTACATTTTAATATGTATGTAGGACATTAATGAGCGTTTAATATTCTATTTTCTACTTAAGAACATCCAAAATACATACATAATGTTCGAGTGTATGTATGTGTGTATTCTTGTATGTGTGTATTTTTTTATTATTTTACTAGTTTCGGCTATTTGACTGTTGCCATGCTGGAGCGCTGCCTGCAAGGGCTTTAGTCGAACAAATCGACCTCAGGACTATTTTTTTAACCTAGCAGTTATTCTGTACGTGTATATATATATATATATATAGATATATATATATATATATATATATATAGATAGATAGATAGATAGATAGATAGATAGATAGATAGATAGATAATCATAAATATATAGGGATTGACAGTAACCTGCTTCTCCAACATACTGAGAATTCAGAAATAGCAGTCAAAGAACTACTGATTTCAAAACTACAAATTATTACTCCAGATTGATAGCGATATTTTTAATACACACAGAACAAAAAACAGTAGAGAAGAGTAAAAAAAAACCCTGCCTTTAGTTAATTTAGTACGATCGTTTCACAGTTAAGAGTAAAGAATACTCTATTCTGATCTTCAGCTAAATATTCCAATAAATTTGTTAACGTCTAAATAACTCACGTTAATTTTGACCATGCGACATCAATACCACGTGAGGAAGACGTTAAGAAATTTATCGGCCAGTGAGTTCAAAATTGAATTCATTAGGGCGAGAGATTTTGAACTCACTGGCCGATAAATTTCTTAACGTCTTCCTCACGTGATATTGATGTCGCTTGGTCAAAATTAACGTGAGTTATTTAGACGTTAACAAATTTATTGGAATATTTAGCTGAAGATCAGAATAGAGTATTCTTTACTCTTAACTGTGAAACGATCGTACTAAATTAACTAAAGGCCGGTGTTTTTTTTACTCTTCTCTACTGTTTTTTGTTTTGTGTGTATCAAAAATATCGCTATCAATCTGGAGTAATAATTTGTAGTTTTGAAATCAGTAGTTCTTTGACTGCTATTTCTGAATTGTCAGTATGTTGGAGAAGCAGGTTACTGTCAATCCCTATATATTTATGATTATAAATGTTTTTTACCGAAAAGGTTTTTTCATACTGAGCTACCCGGCAAAATTGTTGATTATTAATTTTATTACTAATTGACGATTCCCTGCCCTGCATATCTATATATATATATATATATATATATATATATATATATATATATATATATATATATATATATATATATATATATATATATATATATATATATATATATATATATATATATATATAGATAGATATATATATATATATATATATATATATATAGATAGATATATATATATATATATATATATATATATAGATAGATATATATATATATATATATATGTATATATATGTGTGCGTGTGTGTGTGTGCGTATGCATACACAGCAAAGAAACGCACACATATACATACACACATAGATATATATATATATATACGAATATATATGTATACTTCTACATATGTATACACATGAATATAAATTTGTGCATGTGTGTGTGTGTGCATGCGCACAATAATATATAAACTGAAAGAAGCCCGTCGTGTATATGTATATATATATATATATATATATATATATATATATATATATATATATATATATATATATATATATATATATATATATATATATACATATATATATACATATATATAGCTGTGGGAGAAAATTCTTACCTGAAAAATACGCTCACAGTGAATGACGAAAGTGAGGATTTATATTTCAAATATTGTGATTAATTTTTTGTTGTTTGCTAATCGATCAACGTGCTAAAGACGTACATATTTCTGAGGCAAATGATCCTATGTTTAATGATAAGGTAATAAGTATTAAAATAGATGACATGGTTTCTAATAAACCGTAAATGTTTCGATGATTATAGTTGTGGAAGTCTTAATTTGATTGGAGTTATTTTATTGTCAAGCTTTTAGCTATGTACTCTCATTCATATATAATTCTAATCCCTAGAACTGGGAAGTTTGATTCTCTAACGAGGTCTTTCACGATGCCCTTAAAGCCGAGAACTTTTCAGCAGCCCCTCGCAGGTATTCTAATCTTTAACTGTCGAGCATGTCTTGACCAGAAAGTACGTCGTTGATAGTCTACAGATTAATCTCGGAACAGATTAGGCACCGATTATGAAGATATGTTTCTCGTGTGTTACTCTTGCCAGATGTCTGTTATTATCTTCATAGGGACGCCGTGTTATTCTGGAAATAAATAACAGAAGCTTTTATAAATAAATAACAGAAGCTTTTATAAATAAATAACAGAAGCTTTTATATCCACACCCCATTGTACACTGGATAGCTTACGTAATTGCAAATAATGTATTTGTATCTACTTCTCTATTTATTTATTTTATTTATAAATCTATTTACATTATTTACATTATTTACATTTGACGGATATTCGTCCTCATCTTGTTTGTTGTTAACACAACGTTTCGGCTGATATACCCTCCAGCCTTCGTCAGGAGTCTTGGGGAAATTTCGAACCTGGGTTCTCATTCCTATCGATGATACTATTATTATTATTATTATTATTATTATTATATTATTATTATTATTATTATTATTATTACTATTAATAATAATATAATAATAATAATAATAATAATAATAATAATAATAATAATAATAATAATAATAATAATAATAGTAACATCGATAGGAATGAGAACCCAGGTTCGAAATTTCCCCAAGACACCTGACGAAGGCTGGAGGATATATCAGCCGAAACGTTGTGTTAACAACAAACAAGATGAGGACGAATATCCGTCAAATGTAAATAATGTAAATAATGTAAATAATTCCTCATCTCTTAAATATAGAACTGTATAAATCTATTTATAGAGACACAAGTCCGACATTTAATTGTTTAATTACAACTTATTAAGGACTATAAAAACAAACTTGTCGGTTAAAAAGTTACGTTGCCAACAGGATTTTGAAATAACCGCCAAAGTTAACGGAAAAAAGTTTCTAGTCGGTGGGATATTTGTAAAGATAACTTTTTGTTAGTGTATTAATTGTTATCATGGCGCACATTGCACATGCAACATTATGCATTTATATGTTTATATATATAGTTTACAAATATTGTACATAAGACGAAAGGAACGCACACACACACACACTCACACATATACATGCATACATATATATATATATATATATATATATATATATATATATATATATATATGTCCCTTCTCCAATTGCTAGATGTCCTTTAAATATGAAATCTTAATGGTTGATATGACATGGTATGTCATAAGTGTCTGTATATTGTGTTTTGTTGTCAATTTAGTTATAAAATAAACATATTAATCAACAGAACAGAGTGTCTGCAAGTTGATGAGTACCTCACATTCCCCTCCATTTTTTTAATGCTATATAAATGTAGGGTGAAAGAAGTAACCCCCTTTTACCCGCACGCACTTATTGCACTTGGTATAACACTAGTGTAACAATAATTGGGTACCCTCCCAGCAGTATATTGGATACATATTATCCCTTAGTGGTTTGGATCCTCAACCCCTAACTCTCTTGGATTATATATATATATATATATATATATATATATATATATATATATATATATATATATATATATATGAAAAGATTTGTAGAGGTAAACAGAACCAAAGTATATTATCACGTGTTCTTGCTGGAAAAAGGAAAGTACACTATGAATGCTAATCTTAATTTTAATTTTAATTTAATTTTTTTAATAGATCTTTTCTCTTTACATATCCCATTTTAGTACATTTTTTGATAAGGTTATTCAAAAACCGAAACATGTAAAAGGAAATTTAAAATGTATCCAATTTTAAGAAAGTAGCATTTTCGTCTGTGTTTTCCATAAATATATATATATATATATATATATATATATATATATATATATATATATATATATATATATATATATATATATATATATATATATATATATATATATATATATATATATGCATAAACGTGTGTCTGTGTGTGTGTGAGTATATGTGTGTGTACATGTGTGTGTGCCTATGCGAGGGGGTTCTAAACAGTTCCTGGCTTTAAGCATATCGCTAATGGCCTGGTATGAGGCCCAACTTCCCGAGTTCTTTTATAAGGCTTAGAAGAACTGATGGACTGCCGCAATAAGTGTGCGCCCCTGAGAGGGTAAAATGTTAAATAAAATCATAATTAACTGTTTTGTGTAGGGAGACTACAGCAGAGAACAGTAGTCAAGGTGAAGACGGGAGAAGGTGATAAAAAAGGGCAATTATAGGAGTGTCTCTATAACGGAAAATCGCTGATGGCCCAGGAGCACGCCCCGCGGATATGTGAGTTTTTGCTGCCTATATAGAGGCTCCCACGTTTTGTTGTCGACAATTACTCGAACATCCCGAGCATTCTTTGATGCCTCGAGGTTTTCACCAGCGGAAAGAGTATATGGTAGTTTAAATGGAGCCTCTTTGCAGACGTGGATTAATTGAAGTTTATTCTTGTTTAAGTGCAAAATGTGATGCAGATTCTCTGCTCAACGTTCTCTGTCGTGGTCAATGCGACGATCACACGCTACACACATTCCTTCAAAGCATAACTGTAAACAGCGGAAGTGAGCTAGAACATTGAAACTTAGTACGCCTACACAGCAGATTTCAAGGCCATACTGTGCCAAGGGGCTTCCCTCTGCATAAATTAGCTTCGTTGCTATGGCAAAAGTCCGGCTACTTATTAATGAGACGACGTATACATATATATTAAATAATGTCTCCAAACTCACAAATATTCCATAACTTATCCGGTGATACGCGAAAGGAAATATAAAACAAAAGTAACAGACACACACAAACACACACACACACACACACACACACACATACTCAGACGAACCGTTAAGTCATTATAAAACCTATTATGACGCTTTCCGTAGTAACATCACTCACTCTCAATGCTATAAATAATACGTGACACTTACCAATTCTTCGATGATCGCATACTTCTTTCTAATGAAAGACAGACAACTCTAATAAACAAATAAACATCTTTAATTAGTTTAGCAGATAAATTGTATGTGCAACCTCGCATATGTAATCTAGCATTAAATCCTTTAATCTTGTCTAAATCGAATTTCAACTGCACATTATCAAAAATCACTGGACCATGACTATTAATATCAATTAGTAAGAGAAGACTTCGAAACTATTCAATACGCACATATTCATAATGAAACAATTTGACTAAAGTATAATCAACTTCACAAATTTAATTAGTTTAACGGATACATAGACTCAACAACAATATACCTACACATATAACTCCAAATGAACGGTTAAAAAATATACATCAAAAACGACGCTTTACTGCGATTATGAACATCTTTGAAAGGAATATTTAGAAAAATAACAGATTTTATTTATCAAAGAAAGTGGCTTGTCCTTTATCAATCAATAAACCAAAAATAGAGTTAATTCTGAAATTCAATTAATAAGCAAACGAATAGAATTAAACAACATATGTGAACAGCCAAACAGACCCAACACGAAGACATTCAACAAAGCTACGCCACTTAAATGGTCCTATCTGGTTTTAGTTGGTTAGCAGCCGCTTTGATAAGGAGGCACTGCGTTGGTTAAGTCGAAAATATACCAACGCATATAAAACACATTCGCATTCACAAATACATGTTGAATAATTAACTCATACAAGGATGTATAATAAACAGTAAATATGAACCATATGTTACATATTTATTATCGCTTGTAACTTATTAAGATATATCTGTTATTTCCATTTTGAAATGTAGTCGTCACCCACATAATAGGGCTCATTTCTTGTTTAGATTACTAACACATATGCCATTCTTCCATGTACCGTACATACACACCTAAATATGTCTTCAGGTCGAGTTGCCCATCTTGCTCAAAAGGTCCCTGAATAAAGGTTATTTAAGGTTGTTGAACAAAGCACTCACTTTCCAGGGGAGAATTATTAAAACTCCAAAGAATTCCTCTCAACATATGGCCATGATGCTTCTGCACTACTTCTGCTCGTGATCAGAGACGCACATAAATGCACAAACGCACACACACACAGACACACACACACGCATATTGTTTTCAAAGGTTGACCAAGGCCAGAGATTTCGTGGTCCTCAACTGGTAGTTATTTTATCAACCCCGAAAGGATTAAAGGTAAAGTCGACTTCGTGGGCATTTGAACTGAGAACGTAAAGATAGACGAAATACTGGTAAGCATTCGGCACGGTGTGCAAAACGTTTCTGCCAGCTCGCTACCTTATACTTTCTCTCTCTCACACACGCTCACTTTCTCTCTCTCACACACGCACACTTAGATGTTTATCGGCGCACCCATATTGTTTTTTTTTCTATCAGCGCTGATCTGAGGATTGCACTAGTGTGAAACTCGATCTGCTGACTAAGCTTGCACTGTAATATACGGCGGGAAGTGAAAACATTATGCGCACTTTCGCCATAACATATATTTATTATTTATCACACTGCCTTCTGGGCATGCCTACTTACAGTTGGTTCCATTGTGATTACGTGAACGATGTTTGAGCTTGATCGCGCAGATCTTCTTTAGAGTGCAAGCATGGCCGCTCCGCTAGCAACGTGTGCACCAAAGAAGAACAAAGAGAAGTTTATCCGATTTCTCTGGTCAGAAGGTGCGATACTGTATCCGCGAAAGTGCGGATACTGTTTGACTTCCCGTCGTATATTACAGTGCAAGCTTAGTCAGCAACTCGAGTTTCACACCAATGCAATCCTCAGGCCAACACCGATAGAAAAAAAAACAATATGGGTGCGCCAATAAACATCTAAGTTTAAGTTTGGAGATGTTTTCCAGTAGCAACTAACAATAGCGACATATGTTCACGTTCAAATGTACTACGACGCAATACGAATAAATATATACGTGCGTGTGTGTGGGGTGTCTGTGTGTGTGTGTGTGTGTGTGTGTGTGTGTGTGTGTGTGTTGTGTGTGTGTGTGTGTATGTGCGTGTGTATGTGCGTGCGTGTGTATGTGTGTGTGTGAGAGAGAGAGAGAGAAAGTATAAGGTAGCGAGCTGGCAGAAACGTTTGCACACCGTGCCGAATGCTTACCAGTATTTCGTCTATCTTTACGTTCTCAGTTCAAATGCCCACGAAGTCGACTTTACCTTTCATCCTTTCGGGGTTGATAAAATAAGTACCAGTTGAGGATCTCGGTCGATGTAATCGAGTTGTTCCCTCCCTGAAATCTCTGGCCTTGGTCAAAATTTGAAACCAATATGCGTGTGTGTGTGTATGTTTGTGTGTGTGTGTGTGTGTGTGTGTGTGTGTGTGTGTGTGTGTGTATGTATGTGTGTGTGTGTGTGTGTGTGTGTGTGTGTGTGTGCGTGCGCGTATATGTATTTATGTGCGTCTCTGATCACGAGCAGAAGTAATGGGGAAGCATCATAGCCATATGTTGAGAGGAATTCTTTGGAGTTTTAATAATTCACCCGTGGAAAGATGAGTGTTTCGTTCAACATCCTTAAATAACCCTCATTCAGGGACCTTTTGAGCAAAATGGGCAACTCGACCTGCAGACACATATTTAGGTGTGTATGTACGGTACATGGAAGAATGGCATATGTGTTAGTAATCTAAACAAGAAATGAGCCCTATTATGTGGGTGACGACTACATTTCAAAATGGAAATAACAGATATATCTTAATAAGTTACAAGCGATAATAAATATGTAACATATGGTTCATATTTACTGTTTATTATACATCCTTGTATGAGTTAATTATTCAACATGTATTTGTGAATGCGAATGTGTTTTATATGCGTTGGTATATTTTCAACTTAACCTACGCAGTGCCTTATTAAAGTGGCTGCTAACCAACTAAAACCAGCAAAATACATAAACATAGGCGTAGGAGGGGCTGTATCGTAAGTAGCTTGCTTACCAACCACATGGTTCCGAGTTCAGTTCCACTGCGTGGCACCTTGGCCGAGTGTCTTCTACTATAGCCTCAGACCGACCGAAGCCTTGTGAGTGGATTTGGTATACGGAAACTGAAAGAAGCCAGTCGTATATATATATATATATATATATATATATATATATATATATATATATATATATGTATGTATGTATGTGCGTGTGTATGCCTGTGTGTATGTCTGTGTGTATTTGTTTGCTCTCCACCACCATAATCATTGAAAACCGATGCTGGTGTGTTTAGGTCCCCGTAACAGCGGTTCAGCAAAAGAGACCGATAGAATAAGTACTAGGCTTACAAAGAATAATAAGTCCTGGGGTGGATTTGCTCGACTACAGGCGGTGCTCGAGCATAGCCACAGTCAAATGACTGAAACAAGTAAAAGAGTAAACATGTTTATTTCGAGCTGTTTGATTATGTATCCGTGCGTGTGTACATGCCTGTAGTAAACGAACTCTTCTGAACAGACTATCAGCTGTAATTCAGAAACGATAGATATTTGTACGTAGGTACCTTCCTTATACCAACAGCATTACTGTTTGACATCATATTGCAGTCCTTCAGCCCCGATAAAATATGTATGGAGCACATATATTGTACGGCTTTGCATTTCATCGTTTTGAGATCGAAAAAAGAAGTATCAGTTGAGTACAGGTTTCGATGTAATCGACTAGCCTCCTCCCCTAGTATTTCAGGCCTTGTGCCTATAGTAGAAAGGATTATTTATTTATTTAATTTGTAGCAACAGCTGTTGCTATTGTTATTACGAAATGACACTATGTTAAAATAAGCTGACTCTCTCGAGCAACACATCTAGTCCGTAATTTTAATCAAAGCACTGTTTAATAAAGTCTTGACACTTGATCGATTACAGAGGCAATTATGTTGATTTATATTTTGTTTGAAACAGAAAAACTAGATTCGTGTCCGTATGTTCAGACGACAACCTCGTCATGCTATTGAACAATTCAGCTACTATATTAGACAGCGTATACTGATAGTATCTACTGAAATATGTATGTCTTCTTAGTTTCAGATATTACTTTCAACTATCTTTTTATTCGGAGGCACCCCTTTTAATTTCCTAACTTCATTTTTGTGAGGTGAAACTTATCACATCTACATAAATGTATTTGACTGTTAGTTTGTTAGTCTCTTATTGAATCGACCTCTTATTTCATTGTCCACTTACGCAATAATCAATAAACAAATGTCTAAGGCAATTCGAAATAAAATTTGGTTCAGACTTTAAAATAATAAAAAAAAAGATATCACAACGTAAAAATAATAATTAAATTGTTCTTACAGAAAACATTAAAAATATAAACAGAAATAATTGTTTCCAAGAAGAAGCAATATCAATAAAGTGATTCTTTAATCACAACTTCGAAAAGGACTGGCTGTCTACGGTCGTCTGATGATATCAGAATAAAAACGAAAGATGCGCATTTAAGTGTCTCGCTCTTGTCGGAAAAAGTATAAGCACTACTCTGAGGGGGTTTTAAAAATATCTTTTCATTGCCCGATGTTATTTATGGTTAATTTGTAAAGTTGAATGTAATTTTTTTTTACCTTCCTTTATTTTCTTTTCTTTCATTTGGCCTAGCAGTCCGTCGGTTACGATGATTAGGGTTCTAGCTGAGCCGATCAAAGGAACAGCTTACTCATGAAATTAATGTGACCGAACACTCCACAGACACGAGTACCCTTCACGTGGTTCTCAAGAAGATTCAGTATCATGAAGAATGTGACATGGCTGGCTCTTTGAATTACAGGTATTACTCATTTTTCCCAACCGACTCGGCAAGAAATACGGGAGATAAAGTGTCGCGCCTAAGCACATACGTTGCCGGGTACCGAACCCACGACCCTACGATCGCGAATCAAATACCTTAACCACTCAGCCACGCATCTTCTTGGCTATTTAGAATGTAAACATTTTTTTGTTTTCATATGCCAACCAATTTTCATTCGTACACACTTATTTAGGGATTATATCCATCATAAATTTGGCAAGTAAAACTTATTCTTTCTCTAAGGCATCTGTTAGATTAATGGAGAATGGTGCCGAGGTGACTGTGCAATATGTCAGATAAGAAGAGTTTGTTTTTCTTCAAGTAAAGACGAGAAAACTATAATATGGAGAAAATGGTTGTATTCTTGCCAAAAAATAAGTGAGACGAAGTTCGTTTAACATTGAAATGTTCAAAATTTGGCTTATATTATATTTGCTGATAATATTTATGTTTTTGCGAATGTGTATATCATGAGATTTTGCGTAAAAAGATTTCAAGCCTATATCTATATTTGTATGTTTATCTATCTATCTATCTATCTATCTATCTATCTATCTATCTATCTACCAATCTCTCTCTCTCTCTCTCTCTCTCTCTCTCTCTCTCTCTCTCTCTCTCTCTCTCTCTCTCTCTCTCTCTTGTCCTGTTCTCTATTTTTTCTCGTTTACGTATTTCACTCGATTTTGTTTTGTAATTACTGTTCACGAGTTGTATCTATCTCTTGTGTGTATGTTATTTGCCCCGGTGGTCACGTCCTGTATCCATATATTTTGTATGCATATATATATGAGTACAGGACGTCACCAACAGTAAACAACATGAAATACGAAAACAAATTAGTTATATACGCAAATAACGAGAGGAAAAGGACAAGTAATATTAAGAATGACCCCTCATCAGTTGTCGGTTGTCTATCTATTCCCTATTTCGTGCACTCAAGGACAATATGAGTTTTCGAAGACAGTTGCTTCCATAAATAAATATCAAAATAAAATTTTAGATGTATGGAAGGTCAAAGTTAGGAACAAAAACAGGATAGTAGAGACATATAGGAAAACCGGAGGAAAACAAATATGGAGGATCGTTAGATCCGAACGAGGGAAAAATAGAGAACGCTGAGAGATATATTTTCTTTGAAAAAAGAAAAGATAGAAGAGAGTGATATAGGTGACGTCCAGTCCGGAGAACGTCCGTGCAGGAAGGAACGATGGTCACGTGAGGAAAAGAAAGTTGGATGATGGTACGTGTGAGCAACGAGAAAGAGAAAAAGAGAAAGAAGGGGAGAGAAAGAGAGACAGAAAGAAAACGGGGAAAGTAAGAAAAGGGGATTAGAGAAGATAAGGGAGAAAACAGTATATAGTAGAGTCGCATCAAAAACGTATCTTAGAGAAACATATTTGGAAATGGATATATATACATACGTACATATATAGATAGATACATGCATGCATACATACATAAACATACATACATATGTATAGGTACACACATATATCACTTCTTTATTTTTAGTCTGTGGGTTAAATGTGTAATCGATTGATGGTTTAAATATTTGGTTAAAGACTCAATCGGTTGCTTGTCTGTCAAAATCCTTTCGTCACTATTCGCGACCTCGTCAGTAACATGCCTCCTTTCATGAAGATCTGTCTTGAGACTATATCCATCCTTCAAGGTCTGTCGTTACACAGACTCAAAGTAAAACTTGAAGAGATGAGGAACGCCATTGACGAGACCACGAACACAACAAAAGGATTTTGACAAGGAAAAACATACAATAAAAGCGATTGATTGTTTAAGCAACGCATTATACACACATATATATATCAGATAAAAGACGGTTTACATAATTTTAATTCTCAATGAACGCGAGATATTAGGAATTCCTCCCGCATTTTGTTTTCTCTTTTAAATAGCCAATATATTCAATGAATGCTTTAGTATTACAAACACACATATATATATAGGTATATATATATATATATATATATATATATATATATATATATATATATATATATAAGTATATATATACTTACATATATATGTATATATATATATTAATATATATATATACAAATATACGTATGTATATATATATATATATATATATATATATATATATATATATATATATATATATATATATATATATATATATATATATATATATATATACGTATATGTATACCTATACGTATATATATATATATATGTACGTATATGTGTATGCGTATGTGTGTATATATATGTATAGATATATGTATATATGTGTACTGTGTTATGAATACATAAATGCATACGTAAACAGATATTTATATACATACGTAAATACGTACTGGCATACATATTTTTATACGTGTGTATATATTTTCCTTCCTGTTTATCTTTTAAAATTTCATTAACAGTTTAATGAAACTACGGAGTTTAATATATCGTCCTTTGCCGTGTTCCCACTTGCGTAAACGTCGCTCCATCCTAATAGTGCAGCGCATATCGTTATTTTATTCAGCCTAATTTTGTTAGTCAAATTAGGCTGAATTCCATAATAAATGACTGAACGCTATTTTATTCTAGTTAAACTATAAGTAGCGGAAAGGCTGTCATTCGGATCGAGTTGTAGAGAGTGAACGAAAGAGTATAGAGGTTGTCAAACAAGGGTAAGCTTATACTTACATGTATTTAACAAGCTGTTTATGTTGAAGTGTTAATTTATCGAATAGGTATGAATACATACATTGTCACACTCAAAAACACAAACATATATATGACCTGTTTTCGTATGTATAACTTTAAATGTTTTATATTTAGATTGCTGGGTATGTAAAATAATATCTTTTCAAAATATATGTTATCATAATGTGTATCTATCGATCAAAAGTTATTTAAAACTACTCGCTGATATAACTCTCGTTTGATTAGGCAGGTAAGTTAAATATTTTGCAATTCAATTTTTGTCCTATAGAAGACATTCGAAATGCTTAGATTAAATATACAGCAAAAATGTAGCTTCGTCAGCTATCATGTATATGAAACATGACCTAAAAAAATATGCCTCCTAATTACTGACAATATGACTTAATTTTATTTGGCTTGGCAAATATGCGTCTGTTCATGCTCGAACGTCAGGAGAAGCGCATTATACATGCACATACAAACATACTCACAAACTGCCAAGCATAAGGATATTTATATATTTTTCACATATACACACATGTATATATATATATATATATATATATATATATATATATATATATATATATATATATATATATATATATATATATATATATATCATATGCAAATACTACAACTAAGAAACAAATATTGTTATATTTCAATATATGTATATGTGTGTGGGGGGGGGGGGTGTATGTGTGTGTCAGTGTGTGTCTATGTATATATATGTATATATATATATATATATATATATATATATATATATATATATATATATATATATATATATATATATATATATATATATATATATGTATATACTCCTTGCGTAGTGATTAGTTTGTTTGTATATATATTTTCGTGTCTATGTATATACACGCATGAAATTACACATATCAACTGAATATATGTAATTTCATGCGTGTATATATATGTGTGTGTGTGTGTGTGTACATTGATGTGTTTGTGTGTTTCCACCACGTACGTGTTTAACAGAAATTATTTTATAATTCTATTTTCCCCTCATTTATAATTATATAAAATGTAAGCATTTTTAGTAATACGATTTCTATAAACGTTCAACAAAAATTCATGGGTTTTGCTAAGACCTATATAACTATTCGGTTGGTGCATAATTATTGCGGCTTTCCTTCAACAAATTTTATTCAACAAAACAATGACAATATTTAACAAAAACATCTTTAAATGACGGTCTGACCGTCAGCCAAGCAAATGGAAAGTAATTGAGATAAATGGTAAATATGCGCCGGAATAATCATTTAAAGATGTTTTTGTTACATGCTGTTATTGTTTTTGTTGAATAAAATTTGTTGAAAAGAAGCCGCAATAATTATGCACCAACCCAATGTTACAAGCTCACAAGTTTTTTGAAGCAGGGCATGTATACATATATATGTAAGTATGTCTAGCTAGGAGGCTTAACAGCATTTCATCCGCCTCTACGTTCTGCGTTCAAATTCCGCTGCGGCCGATTTTTCCTATCAGCCTTTCGAGGTCGACGAAAAATATATAACAGTACTAAGGTCGATGTAATCGCCTAACCACTGCCCCCAAAATTTCCCTCTTTGAGCCTAAGGTAGACAGAGTATGATGTGTGCATAGCTTTTAACTTTTTTCTTTTTGTTTTTTGTTCGATTCAGTCATTGGACTACAGTCAAGCTGGGGCAGCGTGTTTGGTGATTTATTCGTACAAATTGACCCCAGTACTGATTTTAAAGACTAATAATTATTCCGTGGCTATCTTTTGCAGCACTAAGTTTCAGGGTCGTAAACAAACTAACACCATCTTTAGGGACTGATGTACAGATGCAAATACAAAACCTCAAACACACAGGCACATACACAAATGGACAAACACAATCATACACACACATGTACATAACTTAAAGATGGAATATGTGAACTTAACCCTTGTAAATTTTAACCTGTTACTCTCCTTCTCCATGGCATTACATCCCTCCTTTCCTTCCTTTCTCTGTCTTTCTTGAACTTTCCTCTGATATATCAGATGGAGCTCTCATGTTCAACCCTTATACCAGTACTTTACAATGATGCTATAATATAAAACAGCGACGGTGAAATTACCAATTACACACAAACGTTTTTACTCCAGTAAACAGCAAAAGCGCGAAATATGTGTCTCATTCCACCTCCCCCAGTCTCAAAGATTGACAAGGCTCTCCAATAATACATTTGAATGTATTAATCATGTATTTACCCAACAAAGAGATCTCATGAAGTTTCACTAAGATCCCTCGTCAAAACTATCAGTTGTATCCCATATAGAAACAAATGTATACCAAATACCATCACTTGTGGCTTTCTATCCTACATATCAACTACCATCACCTATGATTTTGTATCTTATACAGTAAATACCATCACCTACAGCCTTGTATCCTATATACCAAATAGCATCACCTGTGGTCTTGTATCCTGCATAGCAAATATCATCGCCAGAATTTTATGCAAAATTAACTTCAACGTTTCTCTGACATCGTCGTGGTACTCCGTCGCTTACGACGTCGAGGGTTCCAGTTGATCCGATCAACGGAACAGCCTGCTCGTGAAATTAACGTGCAAGTGGCTGAGAACTCCAAAGGCACGTGTACTCTTAACGTAGTTCTCG
This sequence comes from Octopus bimaculoides, assembly GCF_046866305.1. Lineage (NCBI taxonomy): Eukaryota > Metazoa > Mollusca > Cephalopoda > Octopoda > Octopodidae > Octopus > Octopus bimaculoides. The sequence continues at coordinate 141,218,463 of NC_142931.1, forward strand.
GGGATATTCAGCGTGACACAGTGTGACAGAGCTGACCCTTTGAATTACAGGCACAACAGAAACAGGAAGTAAGAGTGAGAGAAAGTTGTGGTGGAAGAGTACAGCAGAGTTCGCCACCATCCCCTGCCCGAGCCTCGTGGAGCTTTAGGTGTTTTCCCGGTCTGGGAATCGAAACCGCGATCCTATGACTTCGAGTCCGCTGCCCTAACCACTGGGCCATTGCGCCTCCACTCCTCCGACATAGAGCTGTATCATCTCTGCAAATTCTTATTCCACATGCTTTTTCTCACAAAATTATAAATGCACCGCCGCAGACATCTTCACAGCCAATAAAAATGAAACGTCAGTTTAATGAAAAGCTCTCACGAATAAACATTCAACCAAGAAATCGATTACTTTGTAACTATCAACAGACAAACACTAGCTTATCAAAATGTATATGATGGCTTAGCTATCAACAAAATAACAATGACAAGATGAAACGAAATAGCAACCCTGTCCAAATCCTGCGAAAATAACGAATAGTAGCAATTTTTATATTCCAGAAAACTCTAAATTTCTATTTAGACCTGATACTCTCTTTTATGCTCAAGTGTAAACGCCTATTGAAAAGAAAATATTTAATTACACCTGACAACTATATCGTCTGCGCGCAATAGCATCCGGATTTCTGTACCTAATAATCGAGAACCAACCATAAGCTTCATATCATAAATTTGAAATAAAAATTAAACCCATATCATTTTATTGTTAACGGGAGAATATGATTAAACCCCGCCAACACGCTAGAAACAGACGCCAAATCGTTCTAAAAATCCGCTTACAACCTTGCTAATGGAGAATGGAAGTGGTTTTGAGCGCCATTTTGCGTCTGTTTCTAGCATGTTGATAGGATTTATCCGCACCCTTTAATATAATTATGTAAATAATTATGAATTAGTGTATATTAGTAGCGCTATAAACACGAATTTTGTTTGTATCAATATCCATTTACTCCATGCATACACTTCCATAATCGCACGTGCATAAATTGAGTATACACTGAGTACACACAGTCAAGCACACACACACACACACATATACACACACACACATACACACACACACACACACAAACAAATACACACACATATGTGTGCGCGCACAAGTGTACGAAAGTTTGCATGGATGTGTGTGTGTGTGTGCCTATAGATAGATATATACATGCATACATACATACATACATAAATACATACATACATACAGACAAACAGACTTGACAAAAACACAGACAGACAGAAACACAGACAGACAAAAACACAGACAGACAGAAACACAGACAGACAGAAACACAGACAGATTGATTGATTGAGATAGTTAAGTATGATGTATGTATGTATACATATTTGGAATTCATTTTAATGTTTTTGATTTTTTGTGCATTTTTTTTTTGGCTTTTTTTAAAACTTTGTTTAATTCAAACCTGTCACGAACGAAGTGACAAGTTTCTTTTACTTAAATCTAAACAGCTCTCGGGATTTGCAGTTACTAGGTTTGGTTGATGCATGCATTTGTTAGTGCGTTTCACGAGAGAACACTAATGTATGTTTCATTGGTTTTTGTGGGTGGGGATTCACATGCATTCAATATGAATATCTTATTATGTGCATACGTTCATTCAAATCTCTATTAATGGTTTACACATTATTCCTACTTCCCGAATCGATTGTGTCTTGAAAGTGCGAATCAATCTATTATGTTCTTTTTTAAGGGGTGGAGCCAATTTGAGGTAAGCTTAAGCATTTCTAGGTTTCTATGTAGATCTGATGATAAAAGCCCACTGCAATTGTGATAACAGGAAAATACGAAAATTTATAGCGAGCTTATAAAAGAGATGTGGGTTTCTCATCAATTCTCCACAGGTACTCCTCTCTTTTTTTTCACGAAATTATAACGATGGATTCAGATGGGTAACTATTCTATTTAACGGGGCACAACTATTGCTCCCTATGTCTGTATTTAAGGGCAGCAAAATTTTTTCTGATCTTAAAAAGGATTTTATCCTTTATATATACTGTTCATCAGTATTTACGTGTTAAAAAAATATATATCTTTGCATATGTTTGTGTGTATATATATATGTGTGTGTGTGTGTGTGTGTGTGTGTGTGTGTGTGTGTGTGTGTGTGTGTGTGTGTGTGTCGAGGCGCGTGGCGTAGTGGTTAGGGTGTCAGCATCAAGATCGTAAGATTGTAGTTTCGATTCCTGGACCGGGCGACGCGTTGTGTTCTTGAGCAAAACACTTCATTTCACGTTGCTCCAGTCTACTCGGCTAGCAAAAATGAGTAACGCTGCGATGGACTGGCGTCCTGTCCGGCTGGGGAACACATACGCCATTGTAACCGGGAAACCGGGTCCATGAGCCTGGCTAGATTTTAAAAGGGCGCATTTATTATTTATTATTATATATAAAAGCATGTCTATAAATGAAAACGCATATGTACGGTTACACATATATGCATGGTTTTTGTATTACTG
>NC_142931.1:141225978-141245978 GCF_046866305.1 Octopus bimaculoides
TTTCAAATGTTTAACAATACATACTTACATATATACACACTAACCCACATATATGTATTATTTATCATGTATGTTTATATATATGTATATATATATATATATATGTATTATGTATATGTAATTAGATGATATATATATATAATACATACATACATATACATACATACACACACACACATACACACGCACACACAAACATATATATATATATATATATATATATATATATATATATATATATATATATATATATAAAATATATAGTTTTAGGGAAAATAACCAAGTTTCAAGAACTCATCGATGAAAATCCACTATCACATATAGAAAAATTAATAATTAAAAGCACAATAAATGAGTATAATATAAAGTAAAGTAAATATGATATGTACTTTACTTTATATTATACTCATTTATTGTGCTTTTAATTATTAATCTTTCTATATGTGATAGTGGATTTTCATCGATGAGTTCTTGAAACTTGGTTATTTTCCCTAAAACTATATATTTTATATATATTTTATCTATAAAGCTCAATTTAAATTTAATTTTTTATAAATTGATTTTAATTGAGTTTTTACCTGTAATTTTGGATTTTGTCCCTGATATTATATATATATATATATATATATATATATATATATATATATATATATATATATATATATATATATATGTATATATAATATTAGGGACAAAATCCAAAATTACAGGTAAAAATTACAGGTATATATATATATATATATATATATATATATATATATATATATATATATATAATTGATATATATATATATATATATATATATATATATATCAATTGGCTTTCCTTACTTCGGATTTTAATATTAAGGCAGGCAGTGAAATGGCAGAAACGTTAGCACGCCGCCAAAATGTTTGGTGGTATTTCATCTGTCTTTACGTTCTGGGTTCAAATTCCGCCGAAGTCGACTTTGCTTTTTATCCTTTTGTGGTCGACAAATTAAGTACCAGTTGTGTACTGGAGTCAACCTAATTGACTGGTCCACTCCCTCAAAATTTCGGGCTTTGTGTCTAGAGTAGAAAAGAATATTAATGTGTGAGGTGTTGAGCTGGCAAAATCGTTAGCAAGCCAACAAAAATGCTTAGCGGTAATTCATCACTCTTTAGGTTGTGAGTTCAAATTCGACGAATCCGACTTCGCCTTTCATCATTTCGCAGGCGAGAGAATAGGTTGAGTACAGGGAGGGCACTCGTTGCCAAAATATGAAACCGGTATTAATGTTTAGCACTCCGTTTCCCATCATATTAGAAATGATTATAGTGAGTGTACTATTAAGGGTGGTAATTGAAAATGAATAATTAAATTATAAGGGAATAACTATATTACAAGAAGTTGTTGCACTATTCTTTCTTCGAAAGAATTACAGCGCTCATTCTCTAGTGAGGCAGCAAATAAGAAATTTTACCTGAAGTGTAATTTATATTAATTTACGTTGAACAATTAAAATACAAAGGTACAATTTCAGGACCTCGTAGCACTATATTTTTCTTAATATACCTATTGTTTCCATCATTGTTCTACATTAGACGTTAAATGATAATTAAATAAAGATATGTATACAATTTTAGATGTATATATTGGGTTGGTGCATAATTACTGCGGCTTTTTCAACAAATTTTATTCAACAAAAATAATAAGAATATTTAACAAAAACATCTTCAAATGACGGTTTGACTGTCTGCCAAGCAAATGGGAAGTAGTAATTGAAGTAGATGGTGAATATACTCCGGAATAATCAATTAAAGATGTTTTTGTAACATGTTGTTATTGCTTTTGTTGAATAAAATTTGTTGAAAAAAGCCGCAATAATTATGCACCAACCCAGTACTTATATACGTATACATATAAAATGGCGTGATTACTTTATATCAGCAATGATATGTGGGGTATGAGTGTGTATGTGCATGTGTAATGTTAAATTGTTACAGAAGATTGCTCAACATTCGGAGGTTAATGCCACCATTTAAAACGCATGTAGTATTTGAACTTTACTTACGTTGCACTATAAATTGATTAAAATATGTAATGATTTAATAAGTGAATTGTTTTATTGAACTTATTTCGTCCCCATCTGTGACTGTATTTAATGGCGTCCATGGCTGTTTCAAATTTCATACATATATCTTTTATCTTTTATCTTTTATTGTTTAATTGTGTCAGTCATTGAATTGTTGCTGTGCTGGAACAGGGCCTTGAAAAACTTTTCCTTGAACAAAGCAACCCTAATACTGCTTTTTTCAAAATTCTACTACTCATTCTATCGGCGTTTATTGTCGAACTGCTAAGTTATGATAGGGTGGTAAGCAGACGAACAGCAGTTGCTACGTGGTGAGGGGAGAGACACAAACACATTCACATATACAAACCCACCTACAAACACACGTACACACACAGAGGCATACACACACACACACATATATATATATGTACATACACTCACACATACACACACGCACACACATAAGCACACACACACAAGCACACACAAGCACACACACACACGCACGCACATGTATGCGACAGGCTTCTCTCTGTTTCCGTCTACCGAAGCACACAAGGCTTTCTTGTCGGAGCGGGTCTATACTAGACGACACGCACCCAAGTTGCCACGCAGTAGGAGTGAACCCGATATTACGTGGCTGGGGAACGAACTTTCTGCCACACAGACATGCTTACGCATATATATGGAGAATATGCAAGAGGGAACATCGTTTCCAATGAAGCCAGAGGCATTACGTAATAGTTTTAACAAAACAAATAATCAAATTATTTTCTGATAAATCAACAGATTAACTGATAATTCCTTGAAAATAAATAGAAACTGAATGGCATATAGCACGTGAGATTTAATCTTTCAGACCATGTGCTTTAACATAAAAATTCACAAGAATGTTGTAAAACCGAAACAAATTACGATAAAAAATCTAAGAACAACGAATGAAGAACACGCAACACACAGGGAACAGCGACTTATTGTATTTAGTGCCTTCTCTTTACTCCATGACATTGATGAAATGAGAAATATTATGAGCTTTAATTTGGAACAGATGCAGTCCACAATATCCATTCACACAAATATGCTATCCGCCTTATATTATTCCTTCAGTGATGATGAGGGGGGGGGGGTATAAATAACGCAGATGTTCTGCTTACATATAATACATATATATATATATATATATATATATATATATGTATGTGTGTGTGTGTGTGTGTGTGTCTGTGTCTGTGTCTGTGTGTCTCTGTGTCTCTGTGTGTGTGTAACATACATATAAGAGGGATATATATATATATATATATATATATATATATATATATATATATATATATATATATATATATATATATATATATAAATATATATATATATATATATCTATATATATATATATATATATATATATATATATATATATATATATATATATATATATATATATATATATACTAGCAGAGATATCTGGCGTTGCCCGTGTTACACGTAATTCAAGAATTAGACTTTTCTTTTATATTTTCCCTAATGAACTGGAATACTTATGATTTAAATTTCATCAAAATTGGAGATTAAGAATTATAATCAGGTTCTTTCCCTCTTTACACACCCTAACAAAAATTCTAATCATCACATATTTATCCCATACTACTCGTCCTTATGCCCAGATTCCAAAGATACCGTCCATTCCATATAAAGGTGGAGACAATGTACTTCAATAAGTTTGGATTCATAGGTACTCAGCTCTTCAATCTTTTGTCAAAAGAATTAAGAAGATCACAGAATGTTGATATGGATGTCTTCAAGAAAAGAAATTGAACAGTCTTCTATACAACATAAGATAAACCAACATACCATCATGAAATACGGACGGGAGCGGCGGTGTGGAACTCACTCGAATACCGAAGATATGCAAGGGAAAAAAGCACATACAACAGTGGCGATTTGAAATTAAAACACGCAGAATGCTCAACCACATACGAGCGCTGTGGAATGGGTACATATTCACGGTCATTATCCGGTATAACCATAGTTGCATGGTAAAAACATGTAAACGGTTGACAGACAGCCAGCCAGACAGACAGACAGGTAGATAACTAGGTAGCTAGATAGATAGATAGATACATAGATAGATAGATACATAGATAGATAGATAGATAGATAGATATCCTTTATCTTTAATGTTTTACTTTTGCAGTAATCGGACTGCAACCATGCCAGAGCACCACCTCAAGAAATTTAAGTCGAACGAATTGCCCCAGGATATTATTTTAAAACCTGGCACTATATATATATGTATGTATGTAAATGTTCTTTATAAATGTTCTGCAAACTATTTACAGCGTTGGATTTTTATCTCATTCTGCCAACATATATATATATATATATATATATATATATATATATATATATATATATAATATATATATATATATATACATACGATGGACTTCTTTCAGTTTCCATTTCCCAAATCCGCTTCCAGGGCATTAGTTAGCCCGAGGCTCAAGTGACAGACAACTCCTAATGTAGTTGAGAAGCAAACGTCTTACTACACAGCCATACTATGTGTATATATATATGTATGTATGCATGTAAAGATGCATGAATCGGTTATGCAATAAATGAAATTTATTCACACACACACACACACACACACACACACACACACACACACACACACACATTATAATGATATAATGTAAATGCATTTCTCGTTATCTAATAGTATTTTTTTCTTCTCATCTTCTCAAGGTTTTGAAATTTCAAGAGATGTTTCACGTAGAATTACCTCATAAAGTAAGTACTAACCATTTCTAAGTTACCCGTTTTCACTACACATTGTAAAAGTTATTTACTATTTGTCCCGCTGCTTTCAACACACGTATGCTCTTAGTACTTTATTTTGTTGTCTATATAGCTGTGTGGAGGTGCAATGGCCCAGTGGTTCTAGCAGCGGACTCGCAGTCGTGGGATTCCGGTTTCTATTCCCAGCCCGTGCTTTGTGAGTGTTTATCGAGCTCCACGAAAATACCTAAAGCAGGGCGGGGGCGAACCCTGCTGTACTCTTTCGCCACAACTTTCTCACATTTATTAGGGGTTACATGTATAGATCAGAACAATTTGATTCAAAATTCGTTGGTACTCCGAGTATCAATTGCCAATGGAAGAGGTTCAGCTTCACGCCTGAAACTCGGAGCACCATATATAGAAGCGTTTTGCAATACCCAGTGTTTGAATACTAGTATTTTTAGTTTTAAATTTGCATCACGTGATAAGCTAATTCCAAAACGGTTATTCCTCACTCTCTACAAGGTTTATTATATTATAGTTTATCTCGTAAAACGCACATACAACCATAAATAATTCCGAAGGTTGCCAAAACAATCGAATTTCATTATCTATAGACATACATAGATCCATAGACAGACAGACAGACAGACAGGCAGGTAGATAGATAGATAGATAGATAGATAGATAGATAGATAGATAGATAGATAGATAGTTAGATAGATAGATAGATAAATATGTGGACCGTCAGACAGACAGATAGACGAATAGATAAACAGACAGACAGACAGACAGACAGACAGACAGACAGACAGACAGACAGACAGCGATAGATAGATAGATAGATAGATAGATAGATAGATAGATAGATAGATAGATAGATAGACAAACAAATGGATTGATTGATTGATAGAATGAGAATTTTTTAGAGTGACACCTGGCTCTCTAGATGAATAAATACTTAGCTAGATATGTTATTAAATTTTGGATACAACATTTCGTTTTAGTGTGTCCGATTAAATTACATGCCAAGATTTTATTCAACCGATTTAATGTTGCTTTCTATCTTACTTGGCAAAAGGCCACATATGATGTTTGAGGCGGGGAGTCGACTTAATCGATCATCACACTAGAGTGGCACTTAGTGTATCGATTACAAAAGAAGACAACTAATAGTCGACTTCTGATTAATAGCTGGAAACAAGAATTTATACATTTAGCAGCATTGTTCGCAACCAAGAGACTTAAGAATTAATGGCGGATCCAGACTTGTCGTACACATGTAGTTAGGAATATGTACAGCTTACTGATGTGAATAAAACAAGCGTAGTTGTTTTATAATTACCGTGTGATTCTTTATCAGATTCGAAATATTGATATCGAGAATTTCCATGGTTTGGTGAAATAAATAGGAAATATGAACAGTGTATTGTCTCTCAGTTCTATTGAAACTGGCACAAATGTTCCATATGCAAGACTCTATGTGGCTACATACATCATAGTATGATCACACTTCAGTATATCATGTCTGCTCCAAAACGAAAATAATAGTTTGTGGTATTATTATAATAGATCACTGAAATTGGGTCGAGTGATTCCAAAATACTAGATCAATTCATTTTTTTTTAAATGTTGATTATTCATGTCATAAATGAATGTATGAATTAGATCGATTACAAAGTGCGTGTGTGTGGTGTGTGCCTATGTGTGTATAAGCATATTTCTCTCTATGTATCTGTGTGTGCGTGCGTGTGTGTTGTTGAGGTGATAAGAATTTTACAAATTTTTGAGAGAAGGTGAAATGTTTGTCTTTGCAAATAATCGATCTCCAAGCATACGTGACGCTATAAATAGCAGCACGTAAATAATGGGATAGGTGGGTTCGTGTCCCATGGGCAGGTTTTGACATTTTCTATCCAAAGGAAGTTTGCAATCCAATATTTGCATGGCAATTATCCCATGCAAATATTGGGTGGGGTTAATTATAGGTTTACATGCGCTTCGAGAGCCACTAATCCGAAACAGATACAAGCATATAAGCGAGCGTAAATACATACATACAAAAAATTATATATACATATAAAGGTTTAACGAAAGCGCTCACACTAGAAAAAACCTTTTTCCCACAAAAGGTTAATAAGTTCCTCATAACAGATTTCATAACATTAATTTTTTTTAAATCACCTTTACACTTATATATATATATATATATATATATATATATATACACACACGCACATATATATATATATATATATATATATATATATATATATATATATATATATATATATATATATATGTGTGTGTGTGTGTGTGTGTGTATATATATATATATATATTTTTAGGTGTCACTCTAAATATATATATATATATAAATTCAATAATAGGATAAATTCTTTTACAAGAATTTATCAAGTAGCTAGCGGGAAAAAACCTCATAAGGGAAAAAAAATCCATCATTTATTCCCGAAATATATATTTATTTATTTATATAAGGGCATTACTATACAATAATGCCTCACGCTATGAGGGACTATATATATATTTAGGTGTCGCTCTAAAAGTTTCTCATTCTATCAATCAATCAATCCATTTGTTTATCTATCTATCTATATATATATATATATATATATATATATATATATATATATGTGGATTTTCATCGATGAGTTCATGAACGTTGGTTCTTTTCCCTAAAAGTATATATTTATATATATTTTACTCTGTGAAACTTAATTTAATTTAGATTTTTAATAAATTGATTTTAATTGAGTTTTTACCTGTAATTTTGGATTTTATCCCTAATATTATTATTATTATATATATATATATATATATATATATATATATGTATGTATGTATGTATGTTTATATATATATATATATATATATATATATATATATATATATATATGTGTGTGTGTGTGTGTATGTATGTATGTTTATATATATATATGTATATATATATATATATATATATATATATATATATATATATATATATACACACAATACATATTTATTATATATATATATACTGCTAAAGATGTACCCCATCAGTCATCACTTACCCTCATTATGGAAAGTGAATGACACTTTCTTTTCAATAGAAATAGGTCCACTGACCCATTTAATGAAATATGAAGGACCTGAATAGCAATGAAATATCAATGGCTCATGACGCTAAATATCATAGCGTTTCATTTCACTATTTAGATGATTGTTGTTAGAGTAATGAACAGCTCGATACCTTGTAATTTATCTCAGGCAATTAATTTTGCCATAATCTGTTTCTCTTTCTCCCGGGTGGTGAGTATGGAAACACACGTCAACGATAAACTAATTACATGCCTAAAGCGACCGGATGCAATATTGTGAGACAACTTAATGGCTAAGTGAAAATAGGCTAGACGATACATTGTTACATTTCCGAATTACATTCGGTATTCAAGCCATTCATCTTCAAGATGATTGATTTTTGTTTTGTGGATAATTACTTCACGTTCTTGCATCATGATAAACGAAGGCGGGTATCGACATGCTAGGGTGTTTGCACTCACAAGGATCGTGGTTTCGATTCCCGAAACGGGCGGTGGGTGTTGTTGTTTTTTTTTTTTACTAAATCACCTGCATTCCAGTTGCATCACTCCATTCAGTTCTAAATGAGTAATCCTGCTCCGTTCGGAGAATATGTTGTTCTCTTCGTTATGTTTTTGCGATGGAAACCGGTTGACCGGTACTACGGTTCTTCAGAATCGAGAGAGTAAGGCCCAGGGTTGATGACGCTGATGACATCATGGCAAAATAGCATCTGTAATATCGTGGAATCGATTTAAGGTTTGCTCCTTTTATGCAATTTCTGTTCGAGGATAAAAATACCAACTGAAGACCACCTCTCTAGAAGACCGCAGTTTGTGATCTCCGTATTGTTGTTGTTGGCACTCCGTCGCTTACGACGTCGAGGGTTCCAGTTGATCCGATCAACGAAACAGCCTGCTCGTGAAATTAACGTGCAAGTGGTTGAGCACTCCATAGACACGTGTACCCTTAACGTAGATTTCAGGGATATTCAGCGTGACACAGTGTGACAAGGCTGACCCTATGAATTAAAGGCACAACAGAAACAGGAAGTAAGAGAAAGTTGTGGTGGAAGAGTACAGCAGGGTTCGCCACCATCCCCTGCCGGAGCCTCGTGGAGCTTTAGGTGTTTTCGCTCAATAAACACTCACAACGCCCGGTCTAGGAATCGAAACCGCGATCCTATGACTGCGAGTCCGCTGCCCTAACCACTGGGCCATTGCACCTCCACTGTGATCTCCGTACTAAAAGAAATTATTTACATCCTCCTACTTCTAATTTACATTCTGCTACTTCAACAGCCCCAGTTACTTATTCCACCTGTGGTTAATGTTTTCTCATAAATATATACATCAAAGTGGTTGAGAAATTATGTTTTAAAATAAAAGCTTAAGCCGTGGTGACTTGAATTTTAAGTACAGGAATAACGGGAGTCATAACAATTGCCAACTTATGAACACGTGGCGTTATTTGTTTTTTCAGCTGAATAAAAAGTGAGTGAGATTATATCTAAATTTGAGCATATTAGCTTTTAGAACAATATATGAGGTCGACATACTTTTAGCATCTCCTGTTGCTTGAAATACAATATGTTGAAATTTACGGTCGATATAGCAATCATTATTATTAATATAGTTAAAAGAACGATATTTTAAAGACTGGAGATGCGAGGGTAATGCTGTGCAATGTTTGTTGTGGAATAGAATATGAGATTTTAATGTAATTGTTCAATATTTCGTAATAATTGAGTTATAAAAGGAGAATAGTTAATAAGTGTGTAATCCCACAGACAAACCCACAGACGCGACACAACCACAAACGTTCATACACAAACATACATATATTTGTGATTTAAAAAAAAAATCAGGAGGCTCTCTTGATACGATCACAAAATTTCGTGAAAGGATTTTCTTAAATCAAGACTTGATTATATAAAAAAAGTTGGAATATTATTTTATATAATTATTGTTATATTTGGCGACAGTAATTTTGGGCCAAATACGTAAATGTAATTTATATAATTAATAATTGTTAAAGTAAATCTCTTTACGCAATACTCCGACTGTAACAAGAAAGCTAAATATCAAAATATATGTGGCTACATATGTGTTTGGCGTGGATACACAAATACGAACGTGTAACCTAAAAGGAAACAACCACTCGCTATCAAAGGGAGATTCCCATTGCATATCGGGAAGTCGATATTTACTAAAATTTTCACCTTTCCGATAATCTGACAGCAGATGGGTTTTGAAAGAAGAAATCCTATATTTCAAACGTACAGGAAGAACTGTACACTAAAGTGATTGCCTGGAGGATAATAGTTGAAAAGAAAAATAAATAAATATAGGATAATAAAACAGAGACAGTTATGAACAGTAAAGATTTAAAAAATTAAGCATAGTTATAACAAGTGAGATGTTTAGAACGAAGATAAAATTTGTTCGCTCGTATTCCCTGCTTATCAATTTTAATTAAACATTAAACTTAAATGGAAAATTATATGAATACGAAATTAGTCCCTCAATATTAAGTATCACAGCCGATGTATGCACACGAATGTGCATATTCATTCCTGCGTGAAATAGTAGATTCTTATGAATAAAATTTACTCAGAAACATAATTTTCTATTGACATCACTTAGCAGACACATGACTTCATGTTCGGTTCCAATACGCATCAGATTGGGTAAGTGTCCTCTAATCAAATTCCAGACCAACCAACGTAATTAAATCTGGTGGACGGAGATTCTATAGAAGCCGACATAGGAATTTATAAATATTCAAGATAATATATCGGGTGACCCCCTTCCGTCATGAAGGACCATGGAATTGCACCTAGAAAGTTACACTTCGAGCCACATGTCTGGGCAAAGTTTCTTTATGGAAGACCAGTAGTAACCCATGCATACTAGCCGCCCCCTCTCCACGCCACCGATGTTATCTAAGAGATATATAATTGCATTCACCTGTTTATAGGTGTTTCGGCTATAATAAATGCTGTAGCAACAAGTGACTGACAATGTAACCTAGCCTCATCAGAGCCCTGATATATTCCATTTAGCGGATACAGATATAAAATAATGAGTGAAATTGCGTTACCCCTGTTGGATTTTACTCATGTATTTATATGTAAATACTATGCTCCATTAATATGGATTTTGTTGCACATGGCACTTATGCTTATTGTTTGCATTTGTTTTGCTCATTTCGATATATCTAATATGGCATTGGAAAACGGAGAGAAGTGCTACGATCACTTCTTCGGAGCAATGGAGTTGCCTGAATCTCTGTCAGATAGCTAATGATGCGGGTCTCTAAATGAATGATATTAACCTAAAAGTTTGTATCAGTTAAGTATATGTATATTTAAACAAATACTGATCGAAATATAGAACGTCACGCTTTACGAAGCATGAAAACAGCAATGATCGGTGTAATCATATCTGCCACGTAATAAATTTCACGAACCACATTTATATTTTTTCATTATGCTTTATAAGCCATCATATTTTATCGGCCCCAAACCTCCAATCTCAAACAATACAATATGGCGTGAATAGCCATTGGTTGCGAAGATCATATCATATTCTGTATTATAGTTGAATTGTTTTTTAAAGGTTATTATCGCCTGAATAGTTTCCAAATTATTGGTTTCTAAACATGAGAGAATTATCTTGTATCCATTGAACATTTCAGGCGGTTTCAACGAAGTGACTAAGAGAATTATAAAATATTTTATCAGCGCAGCAATGTCCATTAACGTTATAAAATTAATTAAACGGATTGTAATAATTAGATGCTCTATTGTCACTTTGATACTTTGCCTTTGTGCTGATATTTATATTGCAATTCCAATCAAATCTGTGCATAATAATTTTGATACATTAATACTGAAAAGGGAAAACTGAGAGTTGGTTAATTGCTATGAGGTGTTTGGCTACTCTGAAGTGTTTTTGGACATGTTGATGAAAGTCCTGTGACGAATACTGCCTCTAATCCTTCTTTAATTAACACAGCAGATCTAACTTTTGCTAGCCAATGCTGCTGTATGAGTTATATTGGGAGGCACCACGATATAGTCGGGACTCGCACATTAAGTATCAATTACTACCACAATTATCGAACGGTCGTACGATATCCTCAATCAAAGTTACTATGCCGTTAACTATGTTCTTATGTATGTCTTTGTTAGGCATTAAGCTGACAAAATCGTCAGCACCATCCATCTATCCATCAACCTTCTCCGCCCACTATTTTGGAGAAGGTCCTGGGTGTAAAATCCTTAGGCACTTCCTCAATATGGTCCTATAAGAATCAACGTTCATTAGAAGTTCCGCTTGAATTCTCAAACGTGACCAGCCGGACTATAAATATTATCTACTATCTTGTTCTTGAATTTTACTCCTTGGTCTCTGACCTGTCGGCACGGCTTGAACAATCCCTCTGGCAATTCTTTCCTGCGTAATTCTAATCACATGTCTGTAGTACCGGAGTAGAAACCACTTAATGCAGAGAAGTAGAGGGCTGGTTTGCTGAGAATCCCTGATATTAGAGCTTTGAATGCCGTTGAGTAACGTTATTCCAGGAATCCTTCGCAGTATCTCCATTTCGGTTACTTGTATTCACGATTCTACTCTTTCGGTCATTACACACAATTCGTGACCGTGGATGGCGATAGGCACGAAAACGCATCTGAATATAGCGTGATGGGCGGCTTTTTTTTATCAACCTCTCATTTTCTGAGATCCGAATGCTTGAGCTGGCGCGTTACTATGCCAACACCTACAACTCTATCAATCACTGGGGTCGATGTAATTGTCTATCCCCTTCTCTTCTTAAATGTCAGGACTTGTACCTATATTAGAAATTCTTAGGTATTTCACAATCATGAATGATTTTATAATTCATTACTCTTAAATGTGGAGGCGTACGGCTCAGTGGTTAGGGTGTGGCACTCACCATTGCAAGATCGTAGGGTCGATTCCTGGGCCGGACGGCGTGCTGTGTTCTTGACCAAAATATTGGATTGTCCGGAAAGGGCGTGCCGATTTAAAGTAGCTTACCTTTTGACTTATTTGCAATGAAACAACTTCAATTCTAGGAGGATGGTATTTTCAAGTTAAAGGAAAGATGGAGACGCATTGTGCAACAAAATGGTTCATATTTGGTTGATTAAAAATGTAATGGCAAATATTTATTGACCTTTTTCTTTCCTTTAAAAATCGGCACGAACTTTCCGGACAACCCAATATTTTATTTCACGTTGCTCCAGTCCTGTCAATTGGGAACGGATAACTCTGCAAAAGAATTGTCTTCCGATCAAGGGGAATGTTGACCTGCTCACCTAGCCAGCGACGTGGTATCATTCGAAGGCTTAAACATTACGAAGCGCATTGTGACCAGCGATGTACAACAACATTCGATTGTCCGGTCAATTCCGTTATACTGTGGCATATTAGATAATTACAAGCTTTGACACTTCGCAACGAATTCGATAGTGTTCCTTGACTACAGGAACTTACCATGTTTTTCAACAAAGCAGAATAGAAGCACTATATTAAGAACGGGCGATTACGGATGTTGCTTCATTTTATGAGTCATTAAATATAAAGATGCATTTAATAATCTCTTACGGAAAGGTACATTCGTAAGCTACTTCTGTTTGCAAATCTCATTTTAGCAATATCGCTAACAATGTAATTATTTCATCATGAATTGCGATATAAAATTTCAAGCTGACTTGTATAAAATATTAACTATTTACACAACACAAGAAGCCCTGAAATCAACACCGTGAATTTACGCATTTACATCAAATCGAAGACTTTCATCTTCGTCGAACGCCAAATTTAATGATTGGACTTATACGAGGCTTTTGTGATAAATATTCATAAAACTGTTGCTTGTCCGACCTATGAGCGTTGAACATATTTAACTGAATTCAAACAAAAGATTTCATACAATTTCACAAAGAAAAAGATGTAACAAGCTAATTATACTGGAATATTTTTCCTTGCAATCTATAATTTATGACAGAATTAATTCTGCTGGAATGGTTTTCAATGCAGCTATGCAATTTATTTGTTATCCCTTGTCAACACTTAGACATTTTTTTATTTTTTTTACTTCTTATAATTGGCGAACAGATTATTTATTCTGTTGCAGAATATTTCCATCTGGAGGCACGTGGCTCAGTGGTTAGGGTGTCAGCACCATGATCGTAAGATTGTGGTTTCGATTCCGGGACCGGGGCGACGCGTTGTGTTCTTGAGCAAAACACTTCATTTCACGCTGCTCCAGTCCACTCAGCTGACAAAAATGAGTAACGCTGCGATGGACTGGCGTCCCGTCTACCCGGGGAACACATACGCCATTGAAACCGGGAAACCGGGCCCATGAGCCTGGCTAGACTTTAATAACGAACGAAATGCCGCTAAACATTTTTTGCCCGGCGTTCTAACGATTCTGCCATTTAGCGACTTAATAATAATAATAATAATAATAATGATGCTTGGACTCTCACAATGTGCTACGATGGCTTCTGATCTCCCTTTGATAGCATGCTCTGCTCTCTCACTTAATAAAGGCTGGATAAAGTTCGATGAATTATAATGTAAGTTAAATAATGGATTTACAAATGCGATGTGATGTGTAACAGACATATTACATAAATACGAAAGTGAGAATGAAATACGTTTCTTTATTAAAAGCATGGACAAATAAGAATGTATAAGAAAACATACATTTACAACGAATATATGTAATAAAATATAATAAAACACTACTCGTCGAGGAAAAACGGCCCTTCAGTTAATCACGATGTTCTATGTTCCTGAGTAAGAAACATTTATACTTACACGCAGTATTTTTCATAGCCAGGGCAGTGAGAGTCTGCAGTGAATAAATCGTTGATTATCAAGGTTAAGCGAGAAACAACAGCCTTGGGACCGTTGATATATAATCTCATAATGAGTACCTGAAATTCTAACAAATATTCTGTCTTTTTTGTTAGATTTGAATCATGATTCCATATTTGTGTTTCATATCATTATCTCTCAATGAAATATTTGTGAAGATATCGTAAAATAGTATTGTTTCAATTCAATCACAGATTTAAATATAGTTTTGTAAACATTGATTAGACAGAGAACGAAAGGCAGATATGTAAGCAACAGGTTACGAAAAAATATTACAAACACATCATGGGAAAATATAATCACATTTAAATAAGAAAAATAAGATTACATATGGCAATGAGAAAGAAGAGTTATGAACATTGTTAAAATATTCTACCTCAAATTTGACATAACTATTACATTTGGCGCAAATGCTAAGACTTAGGGTGTCACCTGAAAATAAAGAATTAACTACGAAACGAAGAACAATGGAAAACTTAGATGAATAGTTCTGAAATATCAACGAATCACTGTTTTCTGCCTTCATGAAAAACCAGCGAATATTTAAAAAAAAAAGGATGAATTAACATGAACAGGGAGAAAATACAATAGAATTTTTATAGAATTACAAAACTATATTAAAAGCGAATCTTCGGAATATTATTTTAAAACAATAACACGAAGTTATTACATTATCAATACCTTGGACGTTTCAACAGGTGGAAAAATTAACGACCATATTCGGTAATGGTTAAGAAGCTTTTTTTAACCAGAAACGAGATTGAAAACGTTTCATTGGAATACGTAATCAAGAAGTATTCACCGACTTAGAAAAGCGCTTGAGAGGCAGTTTACGATTAGTAATTACAGAATATCTGGATATTGTTACAAACAATTAATGATATCATCTACGGATATGATATTCATGTTAGATTTCGGGCAGCGTATTTTAAATAATCATAGCTGTTCTTTTCTTTCCGATAGTGAAGCTAATTTATCGCTGCATTTTATTATCTTCATCATCATCATCATCTAGTGTTTTAAATCCCGGTTTTGTCCCCGTTAATAGGGGTGGCCGGATCTACCTCAATGCCATAGCAATCGAGGTAGGCAGATGCAGCTCACTCCAACGTTTATGCTGGCTGGTGCTCATTTTCCTTTGCTATCATGAGGCTTTCTTTTTTGACCTGGATTTTCTGCGGCGAGCATGCCTTTACTTACACCCAACCTCAGTTTCTAGAAACGAGTAGTCTGTAGACCAAGGCCTCTACCACGATTTTGAAGAAATGTTGTGGAAAACTAGCTTAGAAAGGCAGGGAAGATACTCCCTGAGACCCCTTTCAGAGCCATCCTACCTATCATGGATTGAAAAATAAAATGCCGGCATCAGGTTTTTGGAATCGTATATAAAAAAAAAAACGAAGCATCAAATTAGCATTTAGCGTGCGTCATTATACTTGGACATATACAAAGAAATAATATATGAGACTGGTTTTAAACTTTTGCACAAGGCCAGCAATTTTTTTGCATGGGTATGTCAATGTTATCGACGCCAGTGTTCAACTGGTACTTATTTTACCGACTCCGAAATAATGAATGGCAAAGTTGACTTCGGCGGCACAATTGATATATGATATCAAATGACATGACACAAATGCTATTTACAGTCACATATATGACTTTTCAAACTGAAAAATACCTTTCATGATAGCAATCTGTGTATCATCACCTTAATGAGGATACATCACGGAAAGCCTAATTAACTGCGGCATTCGTCCGGAGGTAATAATTAAATAACGCCAAAAAACTATATCGGCAGAAGACAAAAACGCCCTGCAGCGGTGGCGGTATTCCTAGATGCGCATTTTGACCGTACCGCAATTAATTAATCTTTCTTATGAAGTATTTCCACTAACTATGATACACAGATTACTATTTTAACTAAAACTCCTTTGCTGCACAAAGTAAATAATTCATGATATTTGAAGTATGATAAAAAGAAACGTAGAAATCATTAATGCTTAAGCGAAAACGCTCTACATCAGGATCGAACATTAATATATTAACGGTGTATATGGAAAGAACTTAAGTTAGCTGATTCGATATTTGTGATAAGCAATTATAAAGATATGCCTCTATGTTGCTAATATGTTCATGGATTATATTATGCAATAGATATCTAACTCTGACATGAAAGAAATTATATATTATTCCATTTTGCTTTAGAACTAACAGTCTGGCCACCAGCAAACATGTACATTAATAGACATGTCTAAATTTCCAGTGAACAAGATGGTGGCTAGATGCATCTGAAAACTGCTAGAAACCTCTTCCAAATGTCACTTGCATTAGTGGTAAGCTCGTGAAAAAGAACGCCATGTTTGATAATCTCGTCCAAGGCATACTATACCTGACAACAATAGTGACGGGGAACGCAAGAACGCTTTTGCTCACATGTCTCCGAGATCAATTATAATCCAATATTTAACAGCAATGAAAGTAACAATTCAAGATCTTACAGTTGAATGTATTATATAATCTTTAAATGTAGCTAAATTCCTGAAGCATTAAACTATATTATAAATTAAGCTATCCTGAAGTAGTTCCTGCATAGTATACACTTAGGAAAAATAATGAAATTAAAGAAATTTCGGGTGAATAGATTCAGGAATATAAAACAGGTGATACTGATAATATATGCTCAAGCGTGGCTGTGTGGTAAGAAGTTTGCATCCGAAACACCGGGTTCGCTCTTACTGCGTGGCACCATGGGCAACTGTTTTCTGCTATAGCCACGAGCCGATCAAAGCCTTGCAAATGGATTTGGTAGACAGAAACTAAAAGAATCCTGTCATGTATATCAAAATCCATGCCCAGTTGCCGACGCTTCGATTTATTGTCGTTAAGGTTTTTTCTGTCTCCTACCCGTTGACCTGTCTGGCCTGGTAAGATCTGCCTGCAGATTTCTTCTTCTTCTTCTTCTTCTTCTTCTTCTTCTTCTTCTTCCTCTTCTTCTTCTTCTTCTTCTTCTTCCTCCTCCTCCTTCTTCTTCTTCTCATTCCTCCTCCTCCTCCTCTTCTTCTTCTTCTTCTCCTTCCTCCTCCTTCTTCTTCTTCTCCTTCCTCCTCCTCCTCCTCCTCCTCCTCATCTTCTTCTTCTTCTTCTTCTTCTTCTTCTTCTTCTTCTTCTCATTACTATTATTATTATTATTAATAATAATAATAATAATAATAATAATATTTAAGGCGGTTAGCTGGCAGAATCGTTAGCACGTCGGGCGAAATGCTTAGCAGTATTTCGTCTGTCACTCCGTTCTGAGTTCAAATTCCGCCGAGGTCAACTTTTCCTTTCATCCTTTCGGGGTCGATAAATTAAGTACCAATGAAACCCTGGGGCCTACGTAATCGACTACACCCCTCCCCCAAATTTCAGCCCAACTATTTTCTTCCCTGTTTTTAATAATTACGTCTGGTCGATTAGCGTGGATCGTTCTGCCGATGTTGTTGTCGTTGTTATAATTATTATTGTTGTTCTTGTTGTTATTATTGCATATTCAAAGTGTGTCTTTATCATCAAGAAATTCACAGAACTAGAATGATATAGAATTTCTTCAGAGAGACGCAAACAGTTCAACATTTAATTACAGAGAGTTAGAAATGTAATGAATACATTACCTAGCGGCTAATATTACTATTGAAAATGGTTTAAGATATTTCGCTTTCAAATTTACTTTATGGTTATTGTGTTATATCCCGTTCTATAGTTCTAGGTGGTTTCGATAAAGAAAGATGAGTCGTCTTTTAAAGACAAGTGGCAGTAAATTTATAGTTGTTAGTCTTCCCATAGGTTAAGGGGTAGCAATCTAAAAATCATGTCTCATCTAATTTAGTGCACATTGATGGCCTCGGGGTTAACAAGCTTGCTTTACAGCTACGTAGTTTGGGGTTCAGTACCATTGCATGACATCTGGGCCAAGTCCCCCGCGTCGACGCGTATCCTTGTGAGTGAATATGGGAAACAGATTGCCTGTGAAAGCCGATCGATTTGTAACCACACAAACAAACATATGTACACACACATGCATGCACACACATGCACACACAAACATATTTTCTTGTTTAAGATTAATAATTTTGTACTCCACAAAATTGTAGGGTGACCCTTCAGATTAATGTAAAATTGTTTTTATCTTAACTGAACATTAATATATTAATACCGCTAAGCATTTCGCCGGGCGAAATGCCTAGCGGTATTTCGTCTGCCTTTATGTTCTGAGCTCAAGTTCCGCCGAAGTCGACTTTGCTTTTCATTCTTTTGGTGCCGATAAATGAATTACCAGTCACGTAATGAAGTCGATCTAATCGACTGGCCCCTCCCCCAAAATTTCGGACCTTCTCCCTAGAGTAGAAGTGAAACGAACTATTTTGATATTTTTTATTGAGGCGTAAAATACCTTTTAGTCGCTTGACAGGCTTTAGTAATTCATTTTGATTACATATTTTGGTCGATTGTAAATACCTTTATTGACAGGCCTTTCTATATATTTTGTATTTTTATGTGCATATATACTTTTTTACCTTCTTTGTTTTTATATATGTATCCCTTTTATATGTTGAAGGCCATGATGATGTTTATATACGATGAAATGAAGAGAAGCGTGGTGTTCTATAAAGTCGTTGACATGAATTTGATGTTTTGTTCTCTAATCAACGTTTTATAAACATATATATATGTATATGTATATGTATATATATATATATATATATATATATATATATATATATATATATATATATATATATATATATATATATATATATAACAATGAAAACAAGAAGACAAAGATAATTCTTTAGCACGTCTTTAATTATAAGTTATACAAGTTTCCGTACCATCTCCATTTTCAACACCATGCATTTATTTCAGTTCCGTCTATCGAATACACACGCACAAGGCTTTAGTCGACCTGTGACTAGAGTAGAAGACGCTTGCCTAAAGTGCTGCAAATGGGATTGAACCGGAAATCACGTGGCTACAAAACTAAATTCTTAATCACAAAACATGCATGTAAATTAATGAAAAATATTATCTGAATGCATTATATTTATCTGCTTCGAGATTTTTCGTGTCGAAGAAGGGAAGACAGCTGGTGATTGACTACGATTTGATATTTCACAGTGACATGCTTTAAGAGACA
>NC_142931.1:141248478-141278478 GCF_046866305.1 Octopus bimaculoides
TCTGCATATGAATATATATATATATATGTATGTATTTTTATCTAAGTATATATATATATATACTTGACTAATAGAAATAATTAAATATTAGGACGTGTATAAAACGATAGAAATGAAATAAAATAGCAGTGACATATTCCATTATCATTGATTATTTTTAAGAAACATCCTATAATTACAATATTGAATACATTATTGATTATCCAAGAAAAAAATGCTTAATTTTAGAAAGCTGCTATTAAACGTTCCTATTGACTATGTAAGTGCAACTGGGCAAAGGTCATTCTGGGCTTTTGTTAAATATATATAAATGTATTTGAATGATATTGAGTGTTTATAGTATTGAGGTGATATTGGTAAAGTAATAAAGAATGGAATTATAAGGTAATAAATTCTACTTCTCTTAGTCTGAGATATGTCCGGGTTTTAGTTATATATTTTTCTCGTAACACTTAACATTAATTAGACCAGACTTTCAACTGTCTCAAATGTTTAAACGTTATACAGACTTTGAGGATAGAAATACGAATCATATCTACGTATATGCATGGTGTTTATGTATCATTCTACTTATACACACACAAATACATAAATGGATGTAGATAAGTAGGTAGATTGATGGATTGATAGATAGTAAGATACATACATACATATATACAGACATACACATTTATATTTTATACAGACATGCAATCTTGCCTCTGTGTGTGTGTGTGTGTGTGTGTGTGTGTGTGTGTGTGTGTGTGTGTGTGCGTGTGTGTGTGTGTGTGTGTGTGTGTATTTGTAAGCAAACATGAATTCATACTTCCAAACTTCTGTATATGCATGCATAGATAAATATATATTTATAAAAATCTGTTGTTATATACTAAGATACGTGGATGGGTACAAATACACGCATACAGATTCATACACATACGTGATTCCGGATACCGCGAATCTAGATCCAAAAGATGATCCCCTTCAGTAGGACGTCCAAAACGTTCTTTTCATTATCATCTTAAGCGGTCTCTCATTTTATGCACTCTCAATCGGTTGGAGATCCTGGCTGATGATAGGAAACCATAGACGTCAATGTGTGACACTGGAGTACAGTAGTTTGAAACCGAAGTAGGACAATGCATGAAGGGAAGAGGAAACTGCGTCATCAAATCCCCGCTGCTGTTGTAGGGGTCACTTTCAGTACTCTCATTGCTACAGGATCTGTCTGCCTCATACCGGTCTCGGCAGCTACCTCCGCTCAAATGATGGAGGATATATCGGACACGGACTAAGACGAATGTCCTGGATTGACGATGCCATTACCTTAAATGAACCGTCATAAGCAAGTAATTTAAGTAATGAATTGAACCCTACATGATAGGGCAGGCTAAAGTGAAACTTCCACAAGATAGGGCAGGCTAAAGTGAAAACTCCAAACCACATTAAATAATAATAGACGCAAAAAATATTATTGATATTTTCATGCTGTAATGTATAAGTATTTCAATGAGTCAGTAATTCATTTCTTCGGTATTTTGGCAGAATAAAGATGTAAATTTCAGATGGATAATTGGATGGTTGATTCAAACCTCTTCCGTTTAGCTATTAGCAGGAAGAATTCTTTAATAATAAATTAGACCTTTGTAACTCTGGGAATAAAGTACGTACTGAGCGAGAAATATTCGATATAAAATTATACATAATTAGAGTACATAACCTCAGCGACTCAGTGCTAAATAATGTCGAATGTATTAGAGAAAGTATATATTTATCGAATGCAAACATAAATACCTCACACCCCGTCCACACATACTTAGTATATATATATGTATATGAGTTTGTGCGTGGATTTGTGGATGTATGCAAACACACACACACACACATACTTAGTATATATATATGTATATGAGTTTGTGCGTGGATTTGTGGATGTATGCAAACACACACACACACACACACACATATATAGGCAGATGTTGGACAACATAATGGAATTTTTGTCCATTCTTCAGCTAAAACAGTCTCCAGTTTTTGGAGTGATGGTGATGGAGGATATCGACTCCTTACTTGTATTTCTAAAATGTACCATAAATGTCCAATAATATTGAGATCTGGAGACTGTAGTGGCCAGATAAGATGTTCAACTTCACTAGAATTATCCCCGTGCCATTCATAGCTTGGAAATTACGGTACACGAATGTATGTCCCTTTTTCCATGTTAATTATCCTGCATTTTATAGGGGACCGCGAATCATCGTAAAAGACTGTAAGTGGACTGACACATAAAAGTTCTTTAAAAGTTTAAGAATCACTGAGGCAGATAGATAGATAGATAGATAGATAGATAGATAGATAGATAGATAGATAGATAGATAGATAGATAGATAGATAGATGCATAGATAGATAGATAGATAGATAGATAGATAGATAGATAGATAGATAGATAGATAGATAGATAGATAGATGGATGCATAGATAGATAATATGAGCGTGCAGAAATACATATATGAGCAGACCTGTGCGGAGAGTGATTATATAAACATGTAAAGGAAGTGAGAGAACCATGCACATGCATATATGCATGCAGCCACACCGACGCACACACATACGAAGAATCATGTCTACACACACACACACACACACACACACACACACAGATATACATTGTGAGTGTGTTTGTGTGTGCGTGTGTGACATGTATGAAAAATAACTCAAAAATGAAATTTACAAGTAGTAGACCGTATAAAGCGCATTTATCCGAGAATAGCAGATGAGTGGCAGTGGCATTGCTGTGTGGTTAACAAGCTCATTTTTCACCCACGTAGTTTGGGGTTCAATGCCACTTCGCGTCCCTTCGGTCAAGTGTATTTTACTATAACCTCTCATCGACTAATGTTTTGTGATGAATTTGCTTGACGGAAACCGTGTGTCACTCTGTGTTTGTTTTTGTTTCCAACTATCACATGTCAACCGGTTTTAGTTTGCTTACCTTCGATTAATTTAGCTGTTAGGCAAAATAGACCCAGAGAAATCAGTACTAGATTTAGCAAGAAATAACTGAGTCTATCTGTTCGACTAAACTGCTTGAAGAGGTGCTCCAGCATGGTCGCCGTTCAGCAATTGAAACAAGTAAATTATAAAAGTTAACCATCACAATCAGTACGATCCAGAATCCCCATAATACCATCTTATTCTAAAGCGTTAAACAACAATATTGTGTATGGTATTATCATCATTATTACAACATAGACAAAGTTGCCTGGGAGATTACATGATACTATTGTTGATGTTGCTGTTGGCACTCCGTGGCTTAAGACGTCGAGGGCTCCAGTTGATCCGATTAACGGAACAGCCTGCTCGTGAAATTAACGTGCAAGTGGCTGAGCACTCTACAGACACGTGTACCCTTAACGTAGTTCTCGGAGATATTCAGCGTGACACAGTGTGACAAGACTGGCCCTTTGAATTACAGGCACAACAGAAACAGGAAGTAAGAGTGAGAGAAAGTTGTGGTGGAAGAGTACAGCAGGGTTCGCCACCATCCCCTACCGGAGCCTCGTGGAGCTTTAGGAGTTTTTTCGCTCAATAAACACTCCCAAGGCCGGGTCTGGGAATCAAAACCGCGATGCTATGACCGCGTGTCCGCTGCCCTAACCACTGGGCCATTGCGCCTCCACACATGATACTATAAATTACAATGATTCCATGGTCTCGAAATTGCTCTCTCGAATTCATGGTCTATAAAATGTATCGATCAATGCCTATTGCTTTATATGTATTTGTATTGCAATTATCACTGGATTAAATAATATTTCTCGCCTCGTTTAATGATAAACATGGTATAAAATCTTATTGATCAGTTTACAGAGATGTAATATCACAGATATAATTGCATTTATCGATATTTAATACCATTTTATTTCCTTTATGCTGGCATAAATCTTTCTCATTTAGTATGTTTTACTATAGTATCTATTATTTAGTATCTATTATTTAGAGAGTTCCTAAAAATGACAAAATAGTACTGTATATGACTACGACAAAGTAAAAATTCCAAGAGATTCATTACAGGTGATAATAAAAATGAAGCTACCTCTCTAAAATACCCAACAGAAGCACTAGTGGCTGTGTGGTAAGTAGCTTGCTTACCAACCATATGGTTCCGTGTTCATTCCAACTGCGTGACACCTTGGGCAAGTGTCTTCTACTATAGCCTCTGGCCTACCAAAGCCTTGTGAGTGGATTTGGTACACGGAAACTGAAACAAGCTCGTCGTATATATGTATATATATATGTATGTGCACGTATATGTTTGTGTATCAGTGTCGCCCCCAACATCGCTTGATAACCAATGGTAGTGTGTTTACTGTGGTGAAATTATATTTTAGAGAGGTTCACAATTAAAACCAAAATCACGAGAATCTAATTTATGTTATAACTTGTTCAGGTTGTGGACATAACTATATAGGACAGAAACGTACGACGCACAGACGAAGAAGCACATTACATAAGCAACATATCCGTTTACAGACAACTTCGTTTGAGTAAACTCATGGAGAGATATACAGGTAATATGAAACCAAACTTCACTGTTTTCCCCATCTTACCAGTGCAAAGATATAATTCCTACACAAGAACGTTGAAATATATTTATTGAAAAATGCAGAACACTTCTAAATATGAACGCATAACCAACTTTGGTCTTAGTATATATTTTAATTCATGTTCACATACACATTATTGTAACTATTTCATCTCACTACTTTAGATTTAAAGTTTGTGCATATTTATTTACTTCTCTCCCAGTTATCTCTGCACAGTTATCTCTCCTCTCCCGAATAATAACGATCACCAATTACCTCCCCTTAGATTTTTCTACCTGTTGGTTCATTTCATTCACGAACTCTCATACACAGCATGAATTAAAAGCTTCTTAAGAAAATAAGAAATTACAATAATTTCAATGTCATGATTACGGAAAGCGAAACCGGTCGACAAACACAATAATTTTCACGTATAAAATATATATTAAAAAAATATGAAAACTATGTAAACTGTGTGCTTTTTCCTTCTTTTATTATATATATATATATATATATATATATATATATATATATATATATATTGCGTTACAATTCACATTGCGGGAATAATTGAAATTCTTTCCTTCTTCTTCTTCTTCTTCTTCTTCTTCTTCTTATTATTATTATTATTATTATTATTATTATTATTATTATTATTATCATTATTATTATTATTATTATTATTAGTAGTAGTAGTAGTAGTAGTAGTAGTAGTAGTAGTAGTATTAGTAGTGGTATATGCATATATATATATATATGTATACATACATCTCTCTCTCTCTCTCTCTCTCTCTATATATATATATATATATATATATATATATGTGTGTGTGTGTGTGTGTGTGTGTGTGTGTGTACACATATATGGGGACATGTGGGGAACTTAATTTTATATGTATGCCTCTCAATGTGTGTGTATGTATAGATAGATAGATAAACATTCACACACACACGCACACTCAGACAAAATTTACGATGTATAAATTGCAGATGGAGCAGCAGTTGATAGCACTAGATTATAAAAAACTGCGCAATATGCTTTGACACTGTGTGTGTATTCGCTCGCGTGCGTGTGCATATGCGGCTGCGTGCATGTGTTTGAGTGTGTATCTGTGCGTGTGGGAGTGTGTATGTTTGTCTGTGTTTGTATTTGTAAATACACAGAGTATATATATAATAATTTTTATTTATTTTGTTTATATGGGTATGTGTATATGCATGTATATGTATATATTGAGGGTGTGTGTTTTAGTCTATATGCATTAGTATGTATGTATATTTTTAGGTGTATGTATATATGTTTACGTATGTATTTATATAGGTTTAAGTATATATATGGGTTTTTTTTTTTTTAATATATGTTTGTGTATATTGAGTGTATATTTGTATTTACATGTATGTATAAAGATATATACTTGTGAGTATAGATGTATATTTATATATATATTGTGCGTGTGAGTGAGTGCGTGAGTGTAGTTTTGTTTTAGAATTTTCCTTATTTATATATTTATTTGAGTGAATTTTTATTTGTGTGTATATTTTGTATATTTTTTATAAATATAGTTATGAGTATTTTTGTGTATATGTATATGTCTATTTATGTATGTAATTATGTAAATGTGTATATATATGTATATATATGGGTATAAGTATATATGTGAGTGTGTGGAATTTGTCTATATAAATTAGTAGGTGTATATATTTATGGGTGTATATATATATATATATTTATGTATGTGTGTATATATATATGTATATATATGTATATATGTATATGTATATATGTATATGTATATGCATGTTTTTTCTGTATATATATGTGTATTTGTATGTGTATGTATATATGTCTGTATATGTGTATCTATATAATATGTATATTTGAGAGCATGTGAGGATGAGTGTGTATTTATATATATTATGCTTTATTTTTATATGTGTGTATGAGTGTATTTGTTTTTATATGTATATTTTGGTAGGTACATGTGTGTATGTGTAGATATATATTTATGTATATATATATATTTATGGTAGTATGTATGTTTTGGCCTATATGTGTTATATGTATTTATATATATGTGTGTATTTATGTATATATGTGTATGTATGTTTTTATTTATGTATATGCTTTTATTAGTGTTTATGTGTATATATGTGTGTATGTTGTGTGTATATACGTATATTATTTTGTATATTTGTATGTATATTTGTATATGCATGTAAGTGTATATATATATGTGTGTATGTATGTATATGTGTGTGTATGTATGTATGTATATATGTATGTATGTATGTGTGTATATGTGTATATGTATATATATATATATATATATATATATATATATATATATATATATATATATGTATATGTGTATGTATGTATGTATATATGTATGTATGTATTAGGATGTGTGTTGGGGTATCTATTTAATTATTCTAGTAGCTATATTTTGTTTTTATTGGTAGGTTAATTTTTTTAGTAAGTTTAAGGTTTTATATTACAATGACACGACGATTTTGATAAGACTAAATCAATAGTAGTATTTTAGTTTATTTCATAATATTATTTAATTTACGACTATTAATATTTTTATTTATTTATTATATATTAGAATTTAATATTTATTAATATGTTTTATAAGATAACTATAGTTTTTTGTTCTTTTTATGTTATTAGTTATATAAATTTTAAATTTTTCATTCATTTATTTAAGTATTATTATTTCATTCATGCTTTCGTATTCTATTCTCTATTTTAACGTTCTTTTTTAACGTAGTATTTTCGCGCGAACTCTTGCTTAAAACGCTATAGCTATTAGATAACGTCTTAGTTTTTCAGTTTGAATTACGGAAAAATTTGGATAAGTACTGTTTTCACTTTGCTAAAGATTTTCTACTATTTGAAAATAATATGTATTCTTGTTTTTATACTATTCATTTGGTTCTTTATAGATTATTTTAATAGATAACTTATTTAACACTATATTATTTAGGAGTTATAGTTTCATTTCAACATAATATTAGAACTTCGATTGGAATAGTGTTGATATATTTTCGATAATTTTTGATTAATATTATTTGATTAATTATTAATCTTTATAGTTTATAATATCGTTAAAGTTTTTTTTAAATCAAAACTTTGTATATATATATAAAGTTTAACCTTTTATTCTTAATAATTTTTTCTTTCCTAATTTTTTCATTCATAATTTTTTCCATTCATAATTTTTTCATTCATATTTTTTATTATTACGTTTGTAGAAATAAATAATCTTGTATTTTTCTATTATTCAATTGATCTTTAATCATAATTAAATAAACGTCTTTAGCTTTAAATAGTATAGCTTTAACTATTACACCGGTTAAATATGTACTAATTTTATCTTCATTATTATTTTAAACTTAAACTTCGTTCAACTTGTATTTAAAACAATGATAATTTAAAACAATGATAATTTAGGTAAGATGTTTTTTGTATATAATATACATGTTATTATTATGGATGAAGGGATGATTATTGAATGGTTATTATTTTGATATTATGATATTTTTTAAATAATTTTTCTATCTTTATATAATAAGTATATCATATTAATTCATTTGGTACTTATTGTTGGTTGAGATATATATCTAATTATTGTTCTACTTACGATCTGACGAGTAGCTATATTTTTGAATAGAACTTATTTTAGATAATTTCAATTGATTTTAATCGATTTAAATTTCTTTTCTATTTGAAAATTGGTTATGAAACACGTGTAATCTTTTTATTATATTTATCTTATGATATTTACTTTACTTTATATTATACTCATTTATTGTGCTTTTAATTATTAATTTTTCTATATGTGATAGTGGATTTTCATCGATGAGTTCTTGAAAATTGGTTATTTTCCCTAAAACTATATATATTTTATATATACTTTATCTATAAGGCTCAATTTAATTTTTTATAAATTGATTTTAATTGAGTTTTTTACCTGTAATTTTGGATTTTGTCCCTAATAATATTATTATATATATATATATATATATAGGCAGAAATATATACGTCACTAAAGTGATAAAGGTCGCTAATCAGCACCAGTATTGCTAGAAATAAGAGTCGAAACAACCCAATAGCCACCGAAGTACTATCTTAATGACTTACAAGGGATAAGTGCCCTTTGTCACTTTCGTGAGGTATATATTTCTGCGTTTACGTTGTAAATTTGCGAATTAGCTACGCTTAATAATTATATACATATATATATGTATGTATATATATATGGACAGATGGTCATATAATTGATGATATAAATACATATTTGTCATTGTATTTGTTCCACTGATTGTGCATATTCAATCCGTATACACAGTGTATGGATTAAAGAACCAAAGCTGCAGATATTTAATCAAATATATGCTGTTGCTTAATCCTGGTTTTAGTTACCATGATTCAGCTGTGACGGAAATTAAATTTCACTTATTAGTTCCTGCAATGTCAAACCGCCTGATTACAACATACGAGAGTTTCTGATTTTGTGCAGAAGCCCCTACCAAAAGCAACCTTACATCTACGCCTTAGTTCCTGATGTCTCGAGCGAATAAATTGTACACTAAATATTTAAACAGTATTCACGAAATGTTGACGGTTTAACCAGTAGCTGCTAGACAAGAAATATTGAAAATGTGTTCGGTAATGTGTTTATTGAAATATAAGTCTTCTAGATCAGAGCTGATCTCAGCTGTACAACATAAATAACATTATCTGCTATTGGAATATTGAAAATAATTATAAGAAGAACTGGTTTTCAAGGAAACGCCTTCGTGGTTCTTCCACACTTCGGAATTAACTTGCACCGAATTATGATCAAATATTACCAGGAATATATTGCATGGTGTAAGAATGGATATTATGGCCAGGTGGTATTGACTGGAACGTTTTCGATCATCGATCATCGATCTGCTGAGGCAATGTTAATTTGTAGCTGATTGGCATAAACAATAATAATGACAATCACATCAATTTTGTTAGCAGACGTAATATCTGTTGTAGCAACGATAACAAACATTGATATATAGAAATATTCATCCGGTGATGGAATGAGATCGTTAAATATTATGTATGGATGTAGAAATGTAGTCTGCATAGATGTATGAGAGAATTGCTTGCGAGTATAGAGAGCACATTTCTTTGGCTCTTCAGTTCTATTGAAAACTGAAATATCTTAAGGAATTGCAGGTTGGGTGCGGCGGCATGCAGTGTATCTTGAACATCTGAACATGGCGGAGACTATCCCCCTCCATGCATAACCACTGCCAATTTTATTCAAAAAAAAAAAGAAACAAACAAACAAAGAATATATATACATCCACTAATGGATTGGCACCTTATCTTCCATCCCCCAATGGAAGACCTCGGAGAACTTTGAGCTCGGTGTAGAGCGAGTTGGAAAGAATATCCAATGCATTCTACTCGACACAAACAAATCTGTTAATTCACAGATAATATGTAAATAAATGTGCAAATTAATCGCGTGGTAAAAATAATTAGCTTTAGTTCAATATGCTGAGGCAATCGTTGAAATGCATGAAACGAAGTATAATTTTAGTCGTGATGAATATTCAAAGTTATAATTAAAAAAAGAAGCGGAGTATCAGCATATCTTATTTAGAGTGTATATTAGTGTTTAACGCTTTCTTGATCTTATGAAGAAATTCTATCCTCATCGTAAATGGATATAATGTGATATTCTCTATATAAAGGAGTTACGATTAATGTTCAGAGGGAAATACGTTGTTTGGGTGCGATATTCTTCCGTTAACTTGACATGAAGTGTTATTGCATCTACGGCTTTTAAAATTTCCTCCTACCATCCTCCTGCAGTGCATTGTGGAGATGTTACTATGGCATTTATTAACTAAATTTAACTTGGCAGAAATACATTTTTGGCAATTATATACAAAATTCCAATTCAAACACAAGTAGCGAAAGCTATTCAACCACAACACAAGATCAGCTTCAGTTGCACAAATATATATCTGACCTTTATGTTCTAAAAGAGGTAACAGAGAGTAGACATGTAAACATAAAGAATTACAGAATCTCATATAGAACAGCAATACAAAAGCAGTTATCTGCTCTGTTAAATTAAACTTTGTTAATAATAGTAATAATACTGTCACTATAAACATGCGCATTGTAGGGGAACGTATTCCTCTAGTGTTCATTTATGACATTTTAGCTTTATTTATGAGACTTTGAGAGTAGAGGCTGTGTCTTTACGTTATAGTTTATATTGTATAATGGTTTATTTGCCTCTCTAATTCAATGTATGCATTTCTTTTAACTGAACATTTAGTGATGTGTTACAAAACTGGATGCTGTGGTATTTGTATAATTTTATTGGATGGTGATTTCATTGATTTTGTTATGTGTTTCGTCCAAAACTTACTGTCTACGAAATGCTGCTGTTCTTATTAGGATTGTTGGTATGCATTAGCCTATTCTTATGAGTTATAATATTCCAAGACTTGAAGACGGTGAGCGGACAGAATCGTTGGCATATTGGGCGATAAGTCTTGGTGGCATTTCTTCCGTCTTCATGTCCTGAGTTCAAATTATGCTGCGGTTAACTGTGCCTTTCATCCTTTCAGAGTCGATAAAATAGGTACCAGTGAACTACAGAAATCGATGTAATTGATTTATCCCCTCGCACCGAAATTGCTGGCCTGGTGACAAAAATCTGAGATCAATATTCCAAAATATGATCTTAATTGGGACTTCTTGAATTTTGTCCTTAGCTTACTCTTTTACTTGTCTCAGTCATTTGACTGCGGCCATGCTGGAGCACCGCCTTTAGTCGAGCAAATCGACCCCAGGACTTATTCTTTGTAAGCCTAGTAATTATTCTATCGATCTCTATAGCCGAACCCTTTTCCTTCCTTGGCGTTCGCCAAGTAACGCACGCCACCACTTTGTCTCTCTCGGTTCCGTGCCTCATCGCGTTCATTCACACATAATTTTTCTCGTCTGGCCGTAAAGCCTTTTCTGTTTGTTTTCCTGTCTTGTTTTTTGTCCGCCACTACATTCCTCCATGGCTAGATTTAATTTGCGTATACAGATTTAATCTGCGATCCATGGGACGAGCCGTTTTAACGTTGCGTCCTGCCCGAAGCTCGTCGAAACGCCGGTGTTAAAACGTGGGTAGCTGATGAAGTAGAATGTTCTCTATGTGGTTCGTGTGTTCTCGTCTACGTTTGTTTGCAATGTCCTGTACCCAGATATGCACCTATACATACAGGTGGATGTCGGTATGCACATACCTGTACGTATATATGCATATACTCATTTACTTTTATTTATATATATATATATATATATATATATATATATATATATATATATATATATATATATATATATATAAACACACACACAACTTGTGTATGTATATACATATATCCAAAAATTCATACATACATATATACATTCCTACGTACAACCAGCCCCATGGGGTTGGTTTGTTTGACTAAAGGCGATGTTCCATCATGGCCGCAGTCAAATCACTGAAACATATATACGATGGGCTTCTACCAGTTTATGCCTTCCAAGTGGATTCAAGAGGCTTCGGTTGGCTTGAGGCTGTCGTAGCAAACATTTGCCCAAGATCCCTGTCAGTGAATGAAACCATGAAACATGTTGTTGGGAAGCAAACCTCTTATTTCACAAGCACACCTGTGCCGGAATCTTTTGAACAAAGGTCGAAAGATATGAACAAAAAGCGTCAGTCCTTGACAATGTCACAACCTTCCACAGGTTGTGAGAGCTTCACTTATTATTAGAATTCATTTTCAGTAGTATCTTAACCTTGCTGCTTTCTTAATTCCACCACCTCTACACTTTGAAAAATCCTCTAGGTTATTCTGAGTAGAGGTTTACTAAGATCGAATCAACATGTCTCAGGCGTTTTCCTCACCTTAACATCTGATCTCCTGCGTTTATCTTAGAAACGGACTTATCTGCAAATAAATTCTAACTTGGAAGGCTGAGAGACCTAGAGATACCATTGTCAACTGCATTATTGGGTTAGTTGCATAGCTTTCATTAACATTGGCATCTTCTGTCGATATTTTCATCTTTACATTATTGTTACTAAACATTAAGTTTCTCCGTTTAGCCTCGAGTTTGAAATTATTGGTGGCTTTTATGTCAAATTACGTCCTCTGTATCATGGTACGCAGGGAAAAGGTTAGCTTTCGAGTAGAATTTACATCTATTTTTCCTTGTTACATTAAGAAATACTATTTTGATTTTGTTTTTGTTTTGACACATCTAAGTATTTTGCTTTGGTGTCATAAATGTCAGATTTGTATTTCTCCGTTACATAGACATGTTTTCTTATGGTTTTAGTTAAACTGGATACGCATCATTCTTTCTATGTATTTATTGGACTATATTTTGAAGTAGCTCTCTCTTTGTATCTAGCCCCGACCGCTCTCTCAGAGCAGGTAATTTTATCTACATGAACCTCGCGACTGTAGGTTTCGAAAACTTTTAGTTGATTCTCAGTTTTGAAAGAATATTAATATTTCAACAACTTTCAACTATTCCATTCCTGAAACTTTCATTTCTAATTGCGCACATTCTTTTTTTTTCTTCTTTTATAAAATTTCAATATTTTTAGTCCAAAATAAACAATATTTCTACTTGAAATGCGATGCCTTAATACAGTGAACAATATACGAATTCCAAACATATAATGGGTCCCTGAAGAAATATAATATCTGAGTAAATTGTTTTTAATTTCGTAATTGTATAATGTAAAACCTAAAATATTTTCAATGGAACCTACCCGCCATTTCGCTATGAAGTTGCTCCTAATATCACCTATTAGTTATACCTTTGATTATAATGTATGGCATTCATTTTAGCTCGTAATGAGCCGTTTGCTTTTGGTCTTGTTAAATTCTTATGGGAAATTTCATTAAAGGAAATCCAGTGTATCAGACACATAATTTCATTTTTATACCGTTTTCATAACATTTTTAATGCAGCATTAGTGTTTATTACATGTGCAAAAACGGTAATTGATGCCACTTTCTCTCGAGCATTAAGAGCAGAACTAAAAAAAAATAACGATCATTTGGTGCAGCATTTGACGGTTATCAGGTACTCATGGCGTGGAAGGGACATTCCAGTTGGCTGAATTGGAGAAAAAGTTCTGCATAAATAGTTGATATGCACACAAGCATGGCTGTGTGGCTTGACAGACAAACAAACAAACAGACAGACAGACAGACAGACAGACAGACAGGCAGAGAGATAGATAGATAGATAGATAGATAGATAGATAGATAGACAAACAGGCATATATATATATATATATATATATAGAGAGAGAGAGAGAGAGAGAGAGAGAGAGACAGACAGACAGACAGACAGACAGACAGATAGATAGATAGATAGATAGATAGATAGATAGATAAAGATATAAATATATATGTGTGTATTTCTGTGTGTGTGTGTGTGTCTGTCGGTGCCTTTGTGTTTGTGCCTGTTAAACATCCTACAACGCTTGGTAGCCGGTGTTGTAATATTTACGTTCCCGTAATTTAGTAGTTCGGCAGAATAAATACGAAACTAACAAAATGCATACAAATTTCTTCAAGCGGTGTCCAAGCATGACTGTAGTCCAGTAACTGAAACAAGCAAAATATAAATAATAGATTTCTATGTTATAGTTTGAACAATAGTGATTCAAACATCTGTTAAATATTAAATGCTGTTTCAAATAACACAGAAATGTTGGCACTTACCAATATTGCTTATATCTCATATCTCTCTCTGTGATCAAACATGCAGCTATATTACACAAATAAAAAAAAACTTTAAATTAAATTGCATATCTCAGACCATGAGTAATAAGATATCAATGTTTCCATGTAACTCATACGATTACTACTGGAAATAAAAGCCGTGCATCGTTGTTGGAATAGTTCGTCTTGACCCAGGTGAGACAATTTGACATAACTAAGAAACGCTCCTCCGATATAGGGAATGTTTAATGCATTAATACACACGTTTGTTGAACAGAAACGATATCAATGGAAATGCATAAAGGTATATAAAGGATTGTAATGATGGAAAAACGCGATAAAGAGAGGGAAATAACGCCATGTAATTCTTTTATGTTAATGGTGTTATTCATATAATTTCGAAGTATTGTCTCGGAAATGCAGCCATTTTAACTCTTGACTATAAGTACATTTATTTCCATATCCATGAAGTTGTATTTTCCGGAATTTTGTAATCTGTGAATAACACGAAATATAGACTAGAACCTAAGCATAAGTTATATGACAGCAACGTGTGTGTGTATTTGTGCATATACATATATATATGTGTGTGTATATATATATATAATTTTTCTCGTCTGACCGTAAAGCCTTTTCTGTTTGTTTTCCTGTCTTGTTTTTTGTCCGCCACTACATTCCTCCATGGCAAGATTTAATTTGCGTAGACAAATTTAATCTGCGGTCCATGGGATGAGCCGTTTTAACGATGCGTCCTGCCCAAGCTCTTCGAAACGCCGGTGTTAAAACGTGGGTAGCTGATGAAGTAGAATGTTCTCTATGTGGCTTGTGTGTTTTCTCGTCTACGTTTTGTTTGCAATGTCCAGTACCCAGATATGCACCTATACATACAGGTGGATGTCGGTATGCACATACCTGTACGTATATATGCATATACTCATTTACTATTTGTTTATATATATATATATATATATATATATATATATATATATATATATATATATATATATATATATATATATATATATATACACATATATATATACATATATATATACACCCATTTATTTATTTATTTATTTATGTGTTTCAGCCGTGATTTTCACGTTCCTTGCATGGCTCTTCTCCCCCACCTGAAATGGTCCAATCAAGAGTTTTTATGGCACATCTGGTGTATAAGAGAATTTGACACAGCTGCCCTAAACTGCGTCTCATTACGAGCCATTGGTTCGTCTGGTATCGTGGAGAGGAAAGCGTCAAGTTTTGTCTTGAAGACCTCCGCATCCATGTCTTGCATGTCTCTCAAATGTTTTGGCAGGGCATTGAAGAGCTGAGGTCCTCTGAAACCGAGGCTGCTGCAGTATCTCGTTCTTATGTGAGATGCAGTGGACGGTACCCTTGGCACCATGCAGTGGCGACCCGTGCGGGCATTCCTCTAGTACTTGATACCAAAGTTTGGCACCAGTCCTTCCAGTATTTTCCATATGTATATTATTACATATCTCTCCCGCCTGCGCACCAGGGAGTAGAGACCTAGTGCCTTCAGTCGCTCCCTGTAGTTCATCTGTTGGACTGTGGCGATCTTTTTGTATAGTGCCGCTGAATTGCCTCGAGTTCTGCTGTCCGCTTAACACTGTG
Source organism: Octopus bimaculoides (assembly GCF_046866305.1). Lineage (NCBI taxonomy): Eukaryota > Metazoa > Mollusca > Cephalopoda > Octopoda > Octopodidae > Octopus > Octopus bimaculoides. The sequence goes on from NC_142931.1 coordinate 141,264,478, forward strand.
TGGTGACCACAACTGAGAGCAATAGTCTAGGCGGCTCAGAACAAATGTCTTCCATAGAATCAACATGACTTTTTGATCCTTTGTACGGAAAGTCCTCAGTATCCACCCTGCCAGTTGTCTGGACTTTGCTGTCAACTTGACAATGGGCATGTGAAATGATGCATCACTACACATGTTGATGCCCAGATCTCTTACTGTTTGTGGTTCTGGGATTGCAGTACCTCCAGGCCCTGTGTATGCCAGTTGGGAGTTACTTGTGGTCTTGTAGCGCAGTACTTGAAATTATATATATATATATATTTATATATATATATAGATATATAGATATATATACATGTTTATATATATATATAGATATATATACATATATATATATGTATATATATATATATATATATATATATATATATATATATATGTACATATATACATATATATACATATATATACATATATATAAACAAACGCACACATATTTTTTTATTTATTTATGTGTTTCAGTCAAGTGGCTGCGGTCATGCTGGTGCACCACCGTGATTTTCACGTTCCTTGCATGGCTCTTCTCCCCCACCTGACATGGTCCAATCAAGAGTTTTGATGGCACATCTGGTGTATAAGAGAATTTGACACAGCTGCCCTAAACTGCGTCTCATTACGAGCCATTGGTTCGTCTGGTATCGTGGAGAGGAAAGCGTCAAGTTTTGTCTTGAAGACCTCCGCATCCATGTCTTACATGTCTCTCAAATGTTTTGGCAGGGCATTGAAGAGCTGAGGTCCTCTGAAACCGAGGCTGCTGCAGTATCTCGTTCTTATGTGAGATGCAGTGGACGGTACCTTTGGCACCATGCAGTGGCGACCCGTGCGGACATTCCTCTATTACTTGACACCAAAGTTTGGCACCAGTCCTTCCAGTATTTTCCATATGTATATTATTACATATCTCTCCCGCCTGCGCACCAGGGAGTAGAGACCTAGTGCCTTCAGTCGCTCCCTGTAGTTCATCTGTTGGACTGTGGCGATCTTTTTTGTATAGTGCCGCTGAATTGCCTCGAGTTCTGCTGTCCGCTTAACACTGTGTGGTGACCACAACTGAGAGCAATAGTCTAGGCGGCTCAGAACAAATGTCTTCCATAGAGTCAACATGACTTATTGATCCCTTGTACGGAAAGTCCTCAGTATCCACCCTGCCAGTTGTCTGCACTTTGCTGTCAACTTGACAATGTGCATGTGAAATGATGCATCACTACACATGTTGATGCCCAGATCTCTTACTGGTTGTGGTTCTGGGATTGCAGTACCTCCAAGCCCTGTGTATGCCAGTTGGGAGTTACTTGTGGTCTTGTAGCGCAGTACTTGAAATTTTTTTGCATTGAACGGCATATTATTTTGCTCTGCCCACTCATATATTGCATTTAGGTCATTCTGCAGGCTTACAATATCATCAGGATTCTTTATTGCCTGAGATATCTTTGTGTCATCAGCATAGCTAGTAACAGTGGCTCTCCGAGTGACCGTGGGCATGTCCAGAAGGGCCACTATGAACAGTAGTGGCCCCAGAACAGTTCCCTGTGGAACACCGCTCAATATTTGTGTTTCCCTAGATAGTTCTCCATTGGCTGCAACTGTCTGACTTCTACCATTCAGGAAGTCATGCAGCCACTCTCCTAATTTACCAGCTATGCCAAGGTTTCGCAGCTTGTGACATATCAAGTCATGATCAACTTTGTCAAAGGCTTTTGCAAAGTCGAGATATATCACATCAACATTTGAATGGTCAAGTAGCTGCTTCAGGACCCAGTCATAATGCTGCAAGAGCTGCGTGAGGCAGCTTCTACCTGGACGGAAACCATGCTGGGTCTCATTCAGCAAGTCATTTTCTTCTAGGAATGCAATCAATCTCCTTCTGACAATTCGTTCCATGACTTTGCTAATATGTGAAGTCAGAGAAATGGGCCTGTAGTTTCCAGCCTCTGCTCTGCTTCCACCTTTATGGATAGGACATATGGTGCCTTCCTTCAGCTTTTTGGGAAGTTTACCATTTGCAAGGAAACTCTGGAAGAGTATCCGGAGTGGTCCTGCTAATTCTTGTTTACACGACTTTAAGAGGACAGCTGAGAAACCATCCGGGCCAGTTGCCGAATTTGAGCTCATTTCATTTATGGCAGCTATCACATCTTCCTCTTCAATGTCGATGTATGTAATGGATGCAGTCCCCTTCTGCTGAGTGCTATTGTCAAAGAAATCAGCTGGGTTCTTTATCTGCATGTGACTCAGAGGAGAGGTGAAGACACTCTTGAATTGTGTACTGAGCACTTCACTTATCCATGTGGGATCTGCAGTCAGTGAGCCATTAGGCAGGAACAGGGGTCCTATCTTATACTGCACCATAGCAGTCACCTTTGCAAATCTATAGAAAGCCTTGGGGTTTGTTTTTATGCTTTCTACTGCTCTCTTTTCCTTCTCTGCTCTCTCCTTTTCATGGGAGAGTTTAATTTTGTTTTCTATTTCTAACAGTGTTAGTTTTAATTTAGCCCTTTTCCTATCCTCCAGTTCTCTATTTAACTGGTTTGAGACCTTTGTTCTGTGTCTCATAAGGATTTTCCTGTCTCTAGGAATTCTATTGGCATGTTTGCTGGTCTTTCTATATGGCACGTATTTGGTGCATATGTCTTGTATGGTTGACATAAAATGACTTAGTTTGAGGTCATTGTCTTGTATAGAAAGGCTGTCATGCCAGTTTTGATTTCGAATCTCTCTGCGAATTGACTTCCAGTCCGCCCCGTGGAAATTCAGGTTGGATATTGCTTGAGTCCTCCTGGTGGGGTGGGTGTCAGTGGGTTGTCTAGGACCATACATAGTTAATTCTATAATGTTATATATATATATATACATATATATACATATATATATATACATATATATATATATACATATATATATACACATATATATACATATATATGTATACATATATATATATACATATACATATATATATACATATATATATACATACATATATATATATACATATATACACATATATACATATATATATATACACACACACACACACACACACACATATATATATATATATATATATATATATATACATACACGCATACATGGACATATACATACATGTATTTGTGCGTGTGTGTGTGTGTGTGTAATGTTGTTTTATATATATATAACAAATAAGTGAAAAACTACAGAATTCACAAAGAATCGTTGAGATTATTTATATTAAATCTTCGACGAACCTGTACCGTATTCCCTGAGCTTTGCGTTTTCCTAATCTTTGAGACGTCTTATAGGACATTGTAATGCTTCTATGTGTAAACTTTCACAAGACATGGATTGGTCATTGACCAAGACAGGCCATAATTGTTTCTTATAAAGGTTCGAATCTACAGGAGGAAAGAAAATATTGTTTCAAAATAAAGACAAGTCCTGCTAAAAATTAGGGAAATTCTCCCGATCGCATCAAAAGAAAAAACTGCGAAAATAATTAGTGAACATATTAATTAGCACATATACTAATTACCGATGCTCTCTTTACTTGCTTCAGTCATTTGACTGCGGCCATGCTGGACCACCGCATTTAGTCGAGTAAATCGACCCCATGACTTATTCTTTGTAAGCCTAGTACTTATTCTATGGTTTTCTTTTGCCGAACCACTAAGTTACGGGGACGTAAACACACCAGCATTGGTTGTCAAGCGTAGTTGTGCGGGGGACGAACACAGACATATACACACACATACATACATAAATATACATATATACGACGGGTTTCTTTCAGTTTGCGTCTACCAAATCCACTGACAAGGCTTTGGTTGGCCCGAGGCTATAGTAGAAGACACTTGCCCAAGGTGCTACGCAGTGGAATTGAACCCGGAACCATGTGGCTGGTAAGCAAGATACTTACCACAATAGTAACGTTAGGAATAATAATTACTTTTATTGCATGCATAGTTTTGTTGGATACATTTTCCTTGGTTTAACTTAAGGGTAGTTTTATTGATCCAGTTTCCTTACTAAACGTTGCTTCACATTGTTCGCTTAAGAATACTTTTATCTTTTCATTAAGAGGATGATTGATTTTATTTGTTAGAAACGGATTGCATTTAGGCTACATTTTACGAAATCTCTGCTAGCCTAGTGCAGTCATATAACTATTCGAAGTTTGTTGGTACCAGAATGTGTTTAATGTTTTGGCTGTTTAAGTTCCGATGCATGAAACTATAAGCAAAGTACCTCTTTTGCATTCACGACGCAACCAGAGGATTTTTATCGTTCATATATAACAGTAACTGCGTGAAATGCTGTGCAATTTTCCGTTGTGATAAGGTTGTGTTGCATCGTGTATTTGTCGGATAAAATGCTTACCGGAATTTCGTCCGAGGTCCTGTCGATTCTGCCAGTTCGCTGCCTTAAAACATTCTTAATATTGCAGATTCATTTTAGATAAAATCTTGTTTCGTTAAACGTGTGAATGACTACAACAGATGTCTGTTTGATGAATGTACGTTAGTTTTTTGTTGCACGATGACAACTCAAATACAGAATTCATGTGGCTAGTATAAGGCAATGAAATATTTAGGACACTCACAATATCTGGGACAAAAGTAACTTTCATTAGGCAATTTTTTACCGCATTTTGACTGAACGTTAAAACGCACAATTAAGAGCGTACAAATTCAGCCGACATATATGTCTGCATTTGCGTATGTATGAATTTCCCTCAGTTTATGTGTGTGTGTGTGTGTGTGTGTGTGTGTGTGTGTGTGTGTGTGTGTGTGTGTGTGTGTGTGTGTGTGTGTGTGTGTGTGTGTGCGCGTGCGCGTGTGCGTGTTAGCGTGCGTGTGTTATGTCAAAGAAAACAACTGACATTCTATGTCACTCAGTCTTTCGGCCGTTGTGTGTAGGTTTCTCTAAGAAGTCAGTGCGTGCAATCCCAGCAGGGAGTTCCGATTATAAAAGTCCTCATCAGGTATCAATTCAGGTTTATATAGGGTTTCTGGTCCGGAAAAATATTTTTGTGGTGCAGATTTTACAGGATGACAGTATGTCGTGTGGGGACACTTGCCAGGAGAGAGAATTTTATTGACGCATTCGTAGCTACGCTACTGGTTCTATATTCGTATTGGTCATCACTAAGGATGTGGAGCGAAGATTTGTTCTGGATATATTTTGTACTAGATATCAAATTCGCATTCAAACTATCTGACGGCTAGCATCACGCTTCAAACCCAAGAGTAACAACGAATTTGAATATAGAATTATATATATGTAAGCTTGGTGTGTGTGTGTGTGTGTGTGTGTGTGTGTGTGTGTGTGTGTGTGTGTGTGTGTGTGTGTGTGTGTGTGTGTGTGTCTGTGTCTGTGTCTGTGTCTGTGTCTGTGTCTGTGTGTGAATTCAGAGAGAACAACTTTTACTGTAGATATCTCTCGAATTAACGGTTATCTAGTTATATATAGTTTTGAAGAGACGTTTTTCGTTTTAGCGTAAGATTTCCAGGCCTTGTGTTTATAACTGCATTATTCCTGAATACATTTTCATATATTCAAGACCTTCATCATATTATTCTTAATATCAAGTGATGTTGCTGTGTGTTACTACTTTTATTTTGTCGTGGTTGTGATTGCATTGGATTCCTTCGTTCACACCGACATTTACATCGTTTTTATTATCTCTTATGCGTCATCAACCAGACATATTTTCGTTTGTGGTTGAAGTCAATTACACACCTACTGATGTTAGCAATGTGCCATGTTATCAACATTGCGCCTATCATTCATCTATTTTTTGCATGGAATCTTACAGAATGTGGTTTTGTTGTTCGCTAGTGTTTTCGTATCTTGTTCGGTTTTGTTTTATTTATTGTACACCATTACATTTTCTGCTTTGTAAGTTCAAAGGAGGCAGTGAGTAACTTAATTACATGACCAATGTATCATTAGAAGTTTTCATGACTACAGCTTTCAGTTTTGACACCAAGTGTATAAATCAAATTAGTAATTAATACCTTGTTGTTCAAGTGTGTAAAAGCTTCAGATCTTAGTGATAAGAGTTTTTTTTTTTGTTCGTAATTTTTATAATAGTAAATTTTTAATCTGACAGTAAGAAGATGAATATATAGAATCGTTTCCACAAACAAAAGAAGAGATAACAACATTCCCAGAATAAAACGAATACTAATCGTCTACGAGTATTAAAAAACAATGACAAACTAATCCATATGACAATAAAAATACAAATGAAACCTACCAATTTCAAAAGACACTACACCTATTAAAAATACAGGTAAAATGCATTATGAATCAAATATGATTAAGTATAGAAAAAGAACATTAAAAAAATCAAAGCAGAACAAAAAATACATTAAATTATTCCAACAGTTTATAGAAGCTGCTACCATACTTTATTGACTATACCAAAAATATATTTCAATGGTGAAATGCTTATAACACGGAGCAATGTTAAAATAAATAAATAAAAAAAATAGTGATAAGATATAAAAAGAATATGGCGGAGAATAAATCTGTGAAAGGTTGCTAAAACTGATGGAAATGTCTACAGAAATCATATTAAGTATACAGTTCCTCTGATATATATATTGTGTTTTTTAACATAGCACGTCTATAACAGATTTTATTTCGTATAGAATTGCTATAAGAAAAAATCGCAGTAATTTACCTGTCAGCAATAAATGCATGATTTAACTTGATGTGGCTTTATCTGGCCTGGTGTGTGTCAGTTGTAGATTATCAGTGAGTGTATGAGTATTGTTTCCTATATATATGAGACGATAAATCCCGTGTAAGCATTTGACGGAGATACACACGTCATTGATAAGATCTAGAAGCGTGACTTGCATATAGCGTATTAGCTATATTTCGAATAAAGATGACTATTTATTTGTTAAATTTTATGCTATAGACAATTTGTTCGCTTATATAACAAATATGAAGCGGAGTATAGCTGAAAATCAACTGCAATCTATATTTCACACTCGCATAAAGATCTTTATCCCCATTGATGGTGGACATGGAGAAATTTAACAAACTCAACAACACGTCAATTTCAATTATTAAAAATTATTTCATTTCTATTTGATTTCAGTTCTATTCACAGATTCATTCTGCAATTCTACAAAGTTATTCAAATTTTAAATTACGTAAGAATATTTATACGATGAAACTATTTTTTATTCCCATATTGACTGAATGGTAGTAGTCAGATGCCATCCCTAGGGTTCCGTATAGAAGATAACGTTTTTTCAAATAGTGCCCCTTTGGAATATAATGAAATTTCTGTGCGAGAACAATATTACTCTTGTGTTAGATGCTTTAAATGCATTTCCTTCCATTCAATATTTCAGAAAATTCTGTGAAAAATAGCAGACGTGGTGAATATGTATTTCAATGCCTTATATAGAGTTTTATATAATGTGATCAATATTTGTTATAATATATAACAATTATTTACGGGAAATAAGCAAATGTGAGAGGTGAGTCCTAACGACTAGGGTATCGATTTTCAGATAACATTGCTTATTTGCTAAATATTTTATCAACTTTAAAGTGTCAAGGTATACAGGGCCGCCTTGAAATTTACTGACACGTTATATTTCTAAGGTTTACTTTCTTGTCCATTTTCATATATTTCTACTAAATACGAAATACGCCTAATATTTTGTCAAAGATTAAACACACACGTCAAGGATTAAACACACACACTGAAATAAACAATAAGTGAGTTTTGGAATGGTTGTCTTTTAAGTAGTTCATATTTGTCCAAAAAGACCAGCTGTTTATTGATTTCAGGGAATATGGAGAAATACCAGATATGCATTCAAGAATCAGACAAAGAACAAAAAATTCTGATTGGTTGGTTAATGACTGGTCAGTCCAGAACTGTCTAACTGTTTATTAGTTTCAATACACTGCTGGTTTCATCCGGGGAAAGTCATTAAACGGTTAATTAGTTTTTGCTAATACATTTCAATGTTTAAGGGTGCATTTAAGCGTGTGTGTGCGTGTGTTTTTGTATGGGTGTGTGGTGTTGTTTAATTTTTTTTCAATAATTTATTGTAGTGACAACAGTAAGAACATCAACATTACTATCCGGTGGTGAGTTGCTTTGGTCCTTTTGGGAATGTTATTTTAAAGTAATATTTTCTGTGCTTCGATAGAGTTGTTATGCACATCACTTTCAAGTTTTTTTTAACCAAATGTTTTATCACTTTTTCTGTTAGTTTGAATAATCCTTTGAAGATTTATGCAATGTGAAAATCTCAAATTATTTCTCTTTTCCTTCTTTTTTTTTTTGAGGGGGGTGGTTTCTACATAGTTATTGATGTTCGCACAGTGGGTAGCCAGCCCCGTAATTCTGCTTGTGTAATCTGCTGCTTATGTGTTCTTGCTCATTTACAATTGAAATTACAATCTGACCAACGTAATTTTCTTTGAAGGTGAGGCAAGGTATACAATAGAATAAATAGATTTCCTGTTTTGCAGTTCATATTTCATTTGGAAAGAGTATTAGACTTCACATATGATTTGGCTCCAGTTCCTAATTGTTTGAATGAGATGTAATCAAACGGAACAGAATAATGAAGAGAGCTTCAAACAAAATGTCTACAGGAACATGTCACAGGAGCAGACTTTACGCCAGAGAAAAAGTCTAAACTTTTATGGAAAAATTCAGAGTTATGCCCTGGCATCACTTCTACCCTTATGTGATGTTTCTATAGATATTTTGTTTCAAGTTTCTTCTCCATTATTCAATTCCATTTGATCGCACCTCTTATTTCGGGGTTTCGACATAGGACAGCTAGGTTTGCTTTGATGGAGATGAATATGTTTCTCACCTCAGGATCATGAGTGTTGTCATACGAAACGTTTTTTTCTTTGATGCTCAATCGCTTTGCTTTTTCAACCACTTTGTCAATAAATTTCAAAGGATATTCATATATAAAATGTGTACACCACTATACACCACTACACACACTTCATACGCATACACACACACACATGATCACTTTTCCATCGTTGCTGCTGTTGTCGACGTCGTTCCCACCATCAATGTGGTGAAATTCCAATTTATGCAGACAGTATTTCCGCTACTTCTATTAGTGAAGTTCTTAAATCGTAATATAATTATTTTCACGTTGGGAGGAATATTTTTAATTTTCAATCAAATTTTAGTTTTTTACAAAATTTCAATCCAAGTTTTAATTTCTTTGTTCAGCTTCATTTCATTTTGAATGAAAATTACGTAAAAATAGTCGGAGAAAATTAAATAATAATGCGAATGTCAAGTCATATTTTTCAAATAGTTTTTACATGGTGTACGCTTGTAATATTATAGATTATAAACTTTGAAAAGTTATACTTCTGGAGCGATGCGTTGCTTTATCTAAATTTGTATTTCAGTTTTCTAATAATTTACAACTTTTCCAACGTTTGAGATTTTTGTTATGTATACTATTATTATAAAGAAGTTTTTTATTAATTAGTTATGATTAGGTAACTTTTATTAAAGTCAGCAATAATCAAAGTCTACACTGTCTAGGATGTTCTAAAAAATTCCAGTTGTAAAGTATTTTTATCAATATATGGTTCGCAAATTTGATTTATTATTGAAGATTTCAACTACATGTTGCAATCAGGCAACGTAGTCTAAATCATTGTAAAATAATCGGTCAAATTTAACTTCCTGTTCCGTTCTTTGTCTCTTGTCTTCCTTACACATACTTTATTTGTATCTTTTTCCTCTTTCTTTCCATCTCTTCTTTGTTTAACGCTTCTATTCTTGTTGCTTTTTCAATTTCCATATTATAGCAGTTATTCTTTCATTTTAGCCCCCAATCTTTTCTTCTGCTTTTCGCTGTTTCATCCCCTCCCTCTCACATATTTCGTTTGTATCTCTTCTCCTGTTATTTTATTTAATACATTTGTCTCTTGGTCTTTCGCTTTTCTCTTCCTTTCTTTTTTTCTCCTCTCTTCGTTTGCCTATCTCTCTATCTCTATCTCTCATGGTCGAAGTGAGAGAATTACGAAAGTTACTCAAATTATATATCCCTTGATGTTTCAAAATACAATAGCTTCAAAGAGAAGCTTAGTAAGATATATTGTCCCTAGTGTAGGAATTGTGATTGTGGTGTAGCTTAGAATGCTTGGAGCTATAAGCTGAGTACGAGACTTAACATATAAATAGTGTTTCAAATAGAGTAACTAGAAATACTTATTGCAGAAATCTAAGAAAGAGACGGGAAATGGTGGACAGAATTGGCTATATGTACAAAATGGCTATATGTACAAAATGGCTATATGTACAAAATGGCTATATCTACAAATCCAATTTAAGCAGTAAGTATGATTACAGAGTATAACTTAGACTGGGTTTTTTTTTCTCACTGAGGGTCTCGAAAAATCGATAAAGTAGTTACCAATATTCTAAAAGGATGTGTTTAATCGCCTAGACATTCTTATCAACTAAAAAATAATTTCTCAATGTTGAAAATAACATTATCATTCACTGCTTTGTTAAAAATATGAAAGTTTTACTTCATCATTTCCTCTTACGCAAGAACTCGGTATTTGCCAAAATCATTCTTTGCTGAAAAAATAAAGTTGTAGATATAATTATTTCCTGTAAAAATCCAAGGAAATCATGAAAATGATATACAGCAAAAAGCTTGGTATACATAAAAAGATATTCATGTAAATATCATTGCAAGTATATGTATTTAGAAATTCCGTGAATATATGTAAAATGTTCATGACGGAATTAGTAAACAAAAAATGAATGAAAATGAAACGACGACCGGGAGGCAGAACATATTTTCGAGAAAAATACTTCATTAAAGTATTAAAAAGAAACGAGGATGAAAGTAAAAGTTTCATAGCTAGAATGTGATGGTACTAAACCACTGAACAATGCATACCTGAGGAAGATAATATATTTCAGCATTAATAAATGCTAGTTTAAAAGTAAACAAACTGAGATATATTTTAAACTCCAGACAACACAAAAACGGTTATATAAACATAGACACATAAGATAGCAAACACGTGTGGGTTGTGATATTCACATCAAGTAATAAACTGTTGATTGTCGATAACTTTATAGTCAGCGTTAATCTGGTTACAGATGTCCAATATGTATTGTTTATTTATACGTAGGTTATCGAATGTTCTATGAAAACATTAAAGCGAAACTGTAGCTTCTGTATCCTAGCAACTGTGAAGAGTTTTTAGCTATTTATATGCCCCCTAATATTTATATGTAACTGTTGAGTACAGCAGCATATTCAAAATATCGCAATATATTAGAATTCAATAGATCACAGTTCATACGCTGAAAAGCATTTGTCTTAATGTCTAATCGGTTAGGTTTCCAGTGAACGTAAAACCTTTTAGAATCGCGTTTATTTATATATTATTTTTCAGGATAGGTGGCTTCATAACGAGGGCAAGAATTATGGAGCTCTGTGTTTGGTTCTTCTTTGTGTAGAATCCATATCAACTGAATCTAATCGCGTTGGTGACAGAATCATTTTCATGAAGAGTAGTTCTATAAGATTGTTGTCATTTTTCACCAAGCTTTTCGTAAAACAAAAACAAATAAATCCCTTCCCGTATATATGTATGTTTCTCTCTCTCCCACCCTATATATATATATATATATATATATATATATATATATATATATATGACGGGCTTCTTTTTGTTTCCGTCTACCAAATCCGCTCACAAGGCTTTGGTCAGCGCGAGGCTATAGTAGAAAACACTTGCCCAAGGTGCCACGCAGTGGAACTGAACAAGAAACCATGTGATTATATATATATATATATATATATATATATATATATATATATACTATAACCAGGCATGTGGCATATTTGTTTATAAACTATGTAGGCTTATATATTGAGAGGTATCTTCACTTTAAAAAAAACTATGAATTATAGTATGCAAATTAGCCGGCCCAGACTTCTAAAACTACTACTTTTAATACGTATATATCCAGACGCACTCTTTCTCAAGGTTTCGTCAAATGATGCAGACACCTCTGATAATAAACCAATAGGAATCGAAAATCGATTAAAGCTGTTTAGTATTTGTTCAGAGGAGGAGAAATGTAACTTCGATACGTTCACACGTACGCTTATAAACTGTGGCCATTCGTTTTCTGTCACATTACGTATAGTTTCAATATGATTAATTTCTTTATAGTTACTGAAAGATTTTGCACCAAAATAGATTTATCTCAAAATTCATGAACAAACTTCTTGTAGAAGATTTTTTATGCAAACTATTTGTTTTTGTGATCATCGGAAGTGTAGCTCAAAACGACGGAAAAGGCCCAGTATTTATCCAAGGTTTCTAGTTTAATACGTTCGCTGTTTTTAGGTAGAAAGATAACGTTCTCAGGCGGCACCGACGAAGATGTTAAGACGAGAATAAGTAAGGCAAGGACCGCTTTTCATCTTTTAAAAAAAGTCTGGAGCGCAAGCGTAATTTCAATAAAGAACAAAATAAGAATGTTTAACACTAACGTAAAAGCGGTGTTATTGTATGGGGCTGAGACATGGCGAACAACAGTTAAGTCAAATAAGCAAATACAATCATTCATCAACAAATGCTTGCATAGTATACTTAAAATTAGATGGCCCGAACACTTGCTATGGCAAAGAACAAATCAAGTTTCGATTAGGGAGCAAATATTTAAGAAAAAGTGGAAGTGGATTCGTAGCACAATTAGAAAAGACACCAAATGTAGCGAAAAGTGCTTTACAGTGGATTCCGGATGGATATAGAAAGGTAGGCCTAAGAACTCGTGGCGTAGATCAACACAAAAGGAACTAGAGAAAGGGGGGCATTCATGGCAGAGTATAAGTACAGAAGCGAAAAATTATGCAACATGGAATTCAATTATAAGTGGCCTATACTCCGCGTTGGAGAGTTAAAGGCAAAAAAAAAAATCCAAGGAAGAATCGCTCTATAACCTGATGTTAATTTGAACATAAACATTGTACAGAGGTTCTGTATATAAACTGTGTTGTAGTTTGGTTGAAAAATTACTAGTTGGAGTTAGAAACAACAGGATGCTAATTTGATCCAGGCTGTTGCGAAGAGTAATAAAATATGAAGATTAAGGAGTCCACAGTATAGAGTATAACATTTAGGAACAAATCATGAGCTAACCAGCGAGTGTGATCTTCTCTACATAGTTTTCGTTTTACCAAATCCAATAATGAAGTCTCATAGTGTGTTATTTAACCAGTCACTGCCTAATGGTTTCTCAGTAAATATAATTTGATAGTATTACTTTTACTGTAGCGTGTAGTATATTTTGAGGCCAGTTTCATAAATCCATCGAAGTCGTGTAGTTGTGCATTAGTCTATATATAAGTAAAATTAACAGAATATATCAATACTGACACATATCAAAAAAGAAATTATTTGCTTCCGTGCATTGAAAGAAGTGAATATATTTCATATCTAAGACCAGGAGCTGGCATAGACGTTAGCACGCCGGGTGAAATGCTTACCGGTATTTCGTCTGTCTTAATGCTCAGAGTTCAAATTCCTCGGAGGTCGACTTTGATTTTTATCTTTTCGGGGTCGATAAATTAAGTACCAGTTTCGTACTGGGGTCGATCTAATCCATTGGCCCCCTCCCCCAAAATTTCGAACCTTGTGCCCAGATTAGAAAAGAATGTTCTAGGTTCAAATTCCGCTGAGTTCGACTTTGCCTTTCATCCTTTCGGGATCGATAAATTAAGTACCAGTTATGAACTGAGGTCGATCTAATCGACTGGCCACCTCCCCAAAAATTTCGGGCCTTATGCCTAGATTAGAAAATAATATATTTTATATCTACGCCACTCATTACTACACCTTATCCGAATATTAGAATTAAGTTGTAAAATTATACACACTCGTTTTCTTTGGCGGCAGAATGACTTACAGCTTTGTAAG
>NC_142931.1:141283478-141320369 GCF_046866305.1 Octopus bimaculoides
ACCGTTGATTTAAATGTTTTTAAGAGATAAATTTTGAAAAGCTGCATTCCCTCGCTTTCGGTAAATATGTTACTTATTTTGGGTAGTTTTTTTACTTATTTAGTCCCTCGATAGCATGAGGCATTGCTGCACAGTTAATGCCCTTTATATATTATTAAATATATCTATGAAGAAACGATGAATATTTTCATTACGAAATTTTTCGTTATTTTTTCATTATGAGGTTTTTTTCACGCTGACTACTTGATAAATTCTTATAAAGAATTTATCCTATATTATATATATATATATATATATATATATATATATATATATATAAGCTTAAATTGGAAGTACAAAGCATGAATATTCGATAAAACGTTCACTCAAGTAGAAAAGTGAACACTACCAATGAGGTCACAATATGTGCAGTATAAAAGTACTTTTCTGAAAGTTTGTATATTTAGTAAATTTTCTCGAACATACTATTAAGATTCAACGGAAAGAACGGAATAAAATTATACATTTATTCATGAGTTATCGAAAAAATTATTCACCAAAATCACTCTAGTGTGATCCATATTAGATTTTATAATAAACTTGATTCAACCTAAATTTTTTAAATGCAGATCCAAATTTAGAAAATTTGAAATCGATTTAAAAAAAAAAAAGACAGGATTTACATTAATAATAGAAATAATGTTTTGTTTTGTATTTTAGATCGAAAGATCATGACAACAGTTTTAATTATAATTCCATTCCATTGATACAAAATAAGAAGCTTCTCGATCGTTTCTTGACAAGTTACTGTTACTAAGCCTCACCGTGTTCAAATTCCACCCCTGGATACACTTGACTCTTTCTCCAACATATTCTCGTCTATCAGAGCCCCATTGGCTGAATATAACGTTGTTGATGTCATACAAATTTAGAAATTTGGTGAAATAATTCGTTTTTTGTTTTTCATTTTCTTTGGGAGTGGTCACACTCGAAGCCGCTGAACCTATAAATTCTAGCGTGTAAATATTTGGTATAAATATAACAGAAATCCTAGCATTGGACCAAAGCAATCTTTCGAATGTTTCTACTCATTTTAGAAACATTATTCTCACTTACGATAATTTTATATTTTTGACGTCATTAGAATTTAGAAAGTTCGAGAGAGCGAGAAATAATTTTTTGTACAAGTGTAGTATCTCCCTTCTTTGTTCATTAAACAAAGAAGAACATCATTCTTACACCTAGGGCAAGCGTCTTCTACTATAGCACCGAACCGCGAAGTTTTTTTTTCCAACGAGAGTTCCGGACTTCAATAATGAACTCATTTGCATACAGCGGGTCAGAGCAGAGCCACCTTTATCCTTTCTTCCTTTCTAGTCAGCACCGTGCATCCTTACTCTTTCCCTCTCTCCTGACAGATAGCAACCGTTTTTCAATATTGAAAAAATTTTTCGCTATCACTACAAATACTACTGTCTCGAACTGTACTGTTTCTGGGAAAAAATGAAATAACTCCAGCAATTTAGTGTGGGCAGGTGTATGTATTATTGTGCCAACATCGGATAACCAGGGAACATCGAAGGATCAACACCAAGAAGGAAGAAATATTATTTACATATATCCATTCGTTTGACCGACAGGTAGTTAGAGGACAGGAGTTACTGTCTGCCAGTAGAGAGGGAAGGAGTAAGGAATGCACGGTACTGACTAGAAATGAAGAAAGGATAAAGGTGGCTCTGCTCTGATTGGCTGTATGCAAATGAGGTCATTACTGGGCTCCAGAACACTCGTGGGAAAAAAATAGCCACGGGCCGAACAAAGCACTGTGAGTGGATTTGGTTTGGTTGTTGAAGACTGGAAGAAGCCCCACGTATATGCATGTGTGTGAGCGTGCGTGGTGGTGGGGGTGAGGTGAGCATGTGTGCAATTGTGTGTGCGGGAGTGTGTGTCTTTGTGCTTCTGTTTGCTTCGCCATGCTTTTGAAACGTAAAAAGTACCACGAATAACAAAAATAAGTACTGATTTTCGATCTATTCGACTTAACCCGTTCAAATCCGTGCCCCAGCATGGCCGCAGTCCAATGAGTGATACAAGTAAATAATGAAACAATTCTAAACATGTATAATAAAATCTATATCTCCTATCATTTTGCAAAATTTATAACCTGTATCTCAGTTCAGAATTCTTAATTATTAAGAAAACGACACATGACGTTTAGACATTTCTAGAGAATACTCTTTCTTATTTAATATGAACCAAATCCTTTAGAAGACCAATAATATCGATTCATTCTTTAGTTTATATTTTAAATACTTGGTAATAACATATAAAACAAAGATGAAGATAAAATATTGCAATTTAATTTCATTTTATAATATAATCTTTCTTCCAAATAAAAACCACTTAAGATACTTTATTACATAGAATTAACAAATACCATTGAGATTCCTAATGCCAGTAAACAATCATTAGAAAATATGAAGATTAAGAGTCAAGCTTCTCTTGTACGCAAGGAATCTGTTACAGAGAATTAATCCTTATTATTGTGTTTCTGCATAATTATAAACAATCATTGCAAAATGTAAGGACTGAAAAACATTCATCACTTACTCTTTTACTTGTTTCAGTCCTTTGACTGCGGCCATGCTGGAGCACCGCCTGTAGTCGAGCAAATCGACCCCAGGACTTATTCATTGTAAGCCTAGTACTTATTCTATCGGTCCCTTTTGCCGAACCGCTAAGTTACGGGGACCTAAACACACCAGCATCGCTTGTCAAGCGATGTGGGTGGGGGGACAAACACAGACACACAAACACACATATATGTATACATATACATATACATACGACGGGCTTTTTTCAGTTTCCGTCTACCAAATCCACTCACAAGGCTTTGGTTGGTCCGAGGCTATAGTAGAAGACACTTGCCCAAGGTGCCACGCATGTGGTTGGTAAGCAGGCTACTTACCACACAGCCACTCCTGAAAAGCAATACCAGAATATTTTCTATGTCGATGTTGAAGTATATGCTAAAAATATATATATGTGTGTAAATTTTGAAGTGTATACGGATATATAGAGACAGAGAGACGGAGACAGCGAGAGAAGTGGGCAAGCAATTTCGCATATACAAAAAAATCAGGATGCACTCATATACACAGTCATTCACAAATATGCATAGCCACGCATGCACACATACAAATACTCACATACACATTTATACGCCAGCCATTATTATCAGCTTCAAGTATATATAGCAGAAATGATCTTGACCTTAATAAACTCCTTGTTAAATAAATCCATGGAACAAATACGTTGTATAAATCAAGTGGTTTGAAAGTCAATAAATAATTAAAGCAATCAAAATATATTTAATCTGTAAATATGCTTCAATATACTTATAATTAACTTTTCATCCTCCTCGACGTGGTAGCACTTATATTCCACAAGTAATATTGGAGAATAGGAGAAGAAAGCTTCTATAAATAACAGACAATACCACTAATCGTTATGTTTTGAATAATTTCACACAACTTAAAAGGTTATCCGATATTAGAGGTTTTCTAAGTTCAAAATTATTAAGAACCAGCACCGAGTTGCTGATAACAAATGCAGCACGTGTATCTTAGTGCATCAGTAGATATCGCTTTGTTTCAATTTTATTGTTTATCTTTTACTTGTACATTATTTACACTATTAACACGGGACCGATATGTGTCATCACCTTGTTTATTGATACCACAAGGTTACAGCTGATTTACTCTCCAGCTTCCGTTATTACCACAACGTTACGGCTGATTTACTCTCCAGACATCGTTGTTACCACAATGTTACGGCTGATTTACTCTCCAGGCTTACCATTTAGATATATAAACATATTTGAGCATGTTTGTATGTATTTTGTGTGTTTCACTTTATGTTATCCCGTCACTATTTGAGAACTGGTGTTGCTTTATCTACGTCCCCGTGCCATTAACGGTTCAGCAAATTGATCGATAGAATAAATTCCAGATTGAAAAATAAGTACTAGTGTCGATTTCTTCAACTAAACAAACACTTCAAATCGGCGCCCCAGCATGGGCGCAATGTAATGGCTGCAGCAAGAAGAAGCAAGGCGGCGAGCTGGCAGAATCGTAAGCGCGGCGGGCGGAATGCTTAGCGGTATTTCGTCTGCCGTTACGTTCTGGGTTCGAATTCCACCGTGGTCAACTTTGCCTTTCATCCTTTCGGGGTCGATAAATTAAGTACCAGTTACGCACTGGGGTCGATGTAATCGACTTAATCCCTTTGTCTGTCCTTGTTTGTCCCCTCTACGTTTAGCCCCTTCTGGGCAATAAAGAAATAAGAAGAAATAAATGATAAGATCCTATACCAGAGGGATTAACAGGAATGCTGTTAATGTCTCCGGAGCGGTAAAATTCAAGTCCTTACATCTGATGGTTATTGTTTATTAAACATACGAAACGATTCAGTAATTGACTGCAAACATGAATATGAAAAGGCCTTCAAAAACTAATTGAATATACATCTGAACTAACATAAACTCTCTCTCTCTATCATTTTGATGGTAAGGATTGTGAAAAAGATTGAGTTGAACCGAATCATACACACATGGGATGTAGCACCATGAAGCAAGCAATAATCGATATATCTTTTCATGTTATCAATCCGAAACTGTTATATTAATGTCTATATTTATATAAATATTCTTTATAAGTGATCTTATCAATACCTTAAATTTATTAAGTAAACATATTTACATTCTAACATGAACTGCTTGACTAAATTTTGTTATATTCCACTTACGATCCCGGTCATGCTGGACTAATATTCCTGCTAGATTCTGTTGCTACTAATATGCTAGTAATATGATTTGATTTTATCTGTGTTTCATTTTATTATTACTTTCTTATCTAACTGTTTTACTGATTTCATTTATTGGCGGCGCCTAAAGGTGTTCACTGGAACAAATCAACCACGGTGCTTATATCCTTGATACGTCTGTAGGGACCGCTAGGTCATGAGAGCGTAAACAAACACCAGATATTGAAAGGTAACACGGTACTAACACACACAAGGTACTAACACACACACAAGCGTACACAATTATATATATGCGCGCGTGTGTGTATGTGTGTGCGTGTGTACAAATATGCACGCATACACACACACACACACACTCATAGAGCAGGCTTCCACGGATCTTCCATCCGTCAAATTCACTCAGAATTTGCTGGCCGGCGCAGACTATAATAACAGACACTTACATAAGGTGTCGCGCAGTGGGACTGAACCCGAAGGCGCGTGGTTGCAATGTGAGCTTCTTCACCACCCAACTATGCCTGCGACTATTTATGCTCCTTTATCAAAACTAATAACATATCGCTTACCAACGAATATAGTGCATCCTATACCGTTATGATATTTGCGTTCTATGGTTGCATCCGGTAAATGGATAGCGCAATTCAATCACTGTAGCTTTGCTAGATATATGAATAACTCACATTGTATTGATAAAGCTTTCCAGGTTGTGAATCACCTCTTTACTGTTATATCAGTCCTGTGTTTGTTCATATATGTCCTTTAATTGGTTAGTTATATATTACGTGTAGAATTGTTAGGTAATGAATGAATTATATTGTTTTCCTATGCTTGTCAGTAGGTGCAGTTACCTACATACGTGGTTATGAGAATGTATATGGGTGTAGATATACGATAGTGTGTATGTATATGCGTGCCTCTGCTTAAATATATGCATATTTGTATATATAGGGAAGGTGTGTGGCATACTGGTTAAGGTATGCGGCACACGATCGTAAGATATCCCACAGCGCGTTAATATAGGCATTTTATTTCATGTTGCTCCAGTCATGATCTAGTCGACCCATCTGGCAAGAATGAATTGTCCTTGTATTTCAAAGGGCCAGCCTTTTGACATTCTGTATCAGGCCGAAATTTCTTGAGAACTACGTTAAGTGTTCGCGTGTCTGCGGAGAACTCTTGCACAATAATTTCACGAGGAGGCTATATCCTTGGTCGCATCAACTGGAACACTCGTTGTTGTAAATGAACGAGTGGCAGTTAAATAATCGTGTATGCGTATGCACGTTGTGCCTGTGTGTGTACGTTCTGTGTCTATGAGTTCATAAAGGGCCTATGTCTAATCCTACGCTGCCATCCCTTAACATGTACGGGATTATCAAATACTTTCCTTTTGTTTTTCCTTTTTTTTTTCTATTTATGTGAATCCATTCCAACGTTATTGGAATTAACACGAAAAATATTTTTATCGATGTGATTCATTTATTGATTCGCTCCCTTTTGTCTCTCTACAAAATTTAGTTATTGTATTTGAAATTTAAATATACAGAATATCAAAGAACCAAATAGACTTTATCTGATTAATCAACATTTATGTTATATAAATCAGTTTGACATTATAACTTGCAGATCACAGTGTTTTAAGCTTGACAATAATTTCTCACAGTTCATTTCATTACTTCAGTTGGGTCATGATTTATGAAACGTAGAACTTAGCGAAAATGTGTTTAATATTTAAGTGCTTTTAAAGTATTTGCGATTTTCTATTATGAAAATGGATTACTACGTTGTATCAGTTTCACCAATGAATGTTTGTTTATGTATGTATATATGTATGTATGTATGTATTCTTGATGTAATTTCGTGAGTTGAAACAAATTGTGTTGTGTCTTAACGAAGTAAGTTTTTCCAATGATAATGACACACACCCTAGTTCAATTCCGCTTCTTTATTGATAAACGATTGCTTAAATATCCGCCCAGCTAACTCAGCGATCGCCAGATATGTTGACTACAAAATCAAAAAGTTGTTTGTTAGTAAAAGTTCATTCGCAACCTTTTAAGTTCGCGATTTGTTCAGCTAGCGAGGGGCGACGACATAACTTTTATTAACTAACATCCGGTTAATTGTTTAACCAGCACGTTAAACAGATGATCGATTAATTAGTTGGTTAGATAATTAACCAATTGACTAACAATAAAGAAGTGGCATTGAACCAGTGCGTTTGCGACGAGACGGATAAAATTCTTAGCGGCATTTTGATTGGTCTTGAGTTAACACTCTGAGCGAAAATTCCGCCATTTTTGGGTCGATAAAATAAGTACCAGTTGGTTACTGGAGTCGATATAATTGATATGCCCCCCTCTCCCGAGCTTGCTAGACATGTGGCAACATTTGAAATTAATATTATGTTAATGGAAGGCGACTATATTAGGTTAATGTAAGGCAGAATAATTACCACACAGGAAGAACTGCTTCGCGGTATTTCTGCTCAGCGAATTTAAGTCCTGGGTTCAAATGCCGATGACGTCGATTTTGCTTTTCATCCTTTCGGGGTCTATAAAATAAGTCCCAGTTGAAAACTGGCGTCAATGTAACCGACTCGTCCCCACCGCAAAAATAGCTGACTTTGTGCCAAAATGTGTAGCCAGTAATATGTTAATGCGGTGAATGATAAGTCAGAGCTCCAGACAGAATGCATTTTGTGTGTCCCATTGCGTAACTTATGTTTTGAGTTCAAATTGAGTTCAAATTGAGTTCAAATTGAGTTCAAAGTAGGCTTGCAAAAATATGACCCATGCAATTTCCCGTTTCAAACGCGCTCGTTCCTAATCTGATGTTTTCTAGTGATATAAGAGATTCTCACTGCCAATGCCGCCATAATCACCATGAATTTTATCATGATGTTGATGATGTTGATGATGATGACCTTCCACAGCTATCACAAACAAAACATCACTAGCATCATGCATCATTATGAACACCGCCATCATCCTCACCAACATTATCCTTCCTCATTATCTGTCGTCGTCATCATCAACACTTTCACTACCACCACCAACAACAACAATGACAACTATCACCACCATCACCATTATCATCATCATCATCATCATCATCATCATCATCATCGTCACCATCATCATCATCACCATCATCATCATCATCGGCATCATCATCAGCGTCATTGCCATCCACTTCGTCATTGTCATCTCAACAAATACGTTTTCGTTCACCGTCACAATCATCGTCGCTGATACCGCCATTACCGTTGATAAAATTGTTATTTCTTTTTAATTGAATTATCCTTTAAATAAAATCTAATCGGTCTCTTCTATATTTTCAGCTGCTCTGGTAATCGAATTATTGCTGCTTTGTCAAAAGAATAATCCGGAGAGAAATCCACACTGTCTATGTTAACTGCAGAAGGATTTAGCGAAAAACGCATTATCAACATGGAAAAAAATAAATGGTTGTTCTCATCAACTATTCATAGTTTTTCGTCATAGAGCATGGAATGGAGACATATCTAACAAAAACATTTGGAATTCATTCAACAATGCACAGCTTCAAGACATTCTTAGTCGCTGTCTCTAAATATATACGCCAGCTTTCTATTATTGACGCTTTCGAAAATATTTCATAACTCGGAAGTTTATGTAAGAAAAATAAATACGTGTAAGAATATAAATACGACCCATTCAAATCACACTTATATATCAATATATCTAAACAGTATTCATAGTCATTGAAACAGGCGTTTGTATACACAATGTCTGGAGAACACAGCATGCTCATTGAAACTTTAGTGACAATAGATTAATTGAAATCACGCGGAACTTGTGAAAAGAATAAATAGATGTTTGTTGCATCACTTTAGAAAACGCACGTCCCCAACTTGTTCCAGCTAAACTATATTAATATTATCAACTAAATACCGCCGTTATTTAATTTGCCTCCACTGAAACATGTTTCTATACGTGACTCTTGATTTGGCGAAAGATTTGGCTTCTACAAATGCCTTAGTTTATTTACAGTTCTTTTACACATTCCTATTGTTTTGCTCCTGATTTCGTTTACACACTGACAATCATATATGTGAAACTTCTTTTGAAAGTCTCTTATTCAAAAAGGAATTTGATCACCGATTGGTGAAGTCTACTATGCTCCTATTTATAATATCATGGCAAACTTGATGCTAAAAATCATCGAAACATAGGTTCCAGATTTGGATATTTACATAATTATGAAAGAATAGAACAATGTCCCTTTTTTAAGTAATGATTTGTGTTATCATAAATATCAATTAAAATGATTACAAGCAACTCAACCATCGATTCTTTGATTTACGACGTGACAAGCATCAAAGCCGGCTACAATGTACTCGTCCAGTCAACTCTGGAAACATTGGTTCAGTCCAGTGAAGAAAGTTCTGATACAAACAACAACATGGAAGCACTTCGTATGACACGCTTTATCGTTCAAAAGATATGTGTGCCCATTGTTATATTCTTTGGTGTGGTAAGCAATATACTGAATATTATTGTGCTCACTCACAAGTCCATGAATACATCGACTAATGTTTATCTAACAGTTTTGGCAGTCTTTGACACGCTCTATCTTATATTCGGTTTCACGTTGAGTTTGAAACACTTCTCACAGGTTAGCTCTGTTGATGCCTACATCTACTGGGTTCCCATTGCACATGTTCTCACAGACATGTGCAGTAACGTGGGTGTATGGCAAACCATCACATTCACAGTGGAACGTTACATCGGTGTCTGTCACCCGATCCGTGGACACGTGATTTGTACTCCGCAGCGTGCGCGTATAATTACGGCCATAGTTTCATCCATCGCCATTGCTGTAACTGTCCCTGAGTTTTTTGAACGCCAGACAGTGAAAAGACTTGATTCAAACAATCAAACAATACTAAGAAATGAATGGACAGAATTTGCAGAAACATACGCCTACGACAAAGGTTATAATTGGTTCATAGTTACCTCTTTCACCTTTCTTCCCCTCATATCTCTTGTGTTTTTCAATGGGCTCCTTATAAGGGCTGTTGTCAAAGCCAATAAAATACGCCGCTTTATGTCAAAGGCGCCATTGCGAAAATCGTCGGAGAAGAGCGGCAGCGAGCAACAGAAAATCACTTTGATGTTAATAAGCGTAGCTTTAGTCTTCCTCATATGTCAGTTTCCCGGAGCATTACTACTGCTTTACTCAAGAAGCATAGCTCCTGGCAGAAGAGGAAATGACATAAAAATCGCCGCTAATATCACAAATCTGCTAGTCCAGATAAATTCTTCGGTTAATTTCATTCTTTATTCTTTAATCAGCACGAAATTCCGACGAACTTTTGCATTAGTGTTCTGCTGTCGCAAAAGAGCGATAGCACGCCACACAAATTTTAATCAAACAGAAATCTCTAACATTTATCGAGCTACACCGAGAACATCAGTGGGCGTCACGTGGTGTCCGACACGATCGAACGTCGCACCACAAGCGAGTCGAAGTACAGTCAGGACTTTTCCGTTTAAACCTATAGAAAATGGGAGTCCCAAAAAAATGAAAGACTATGTTAATTTGGAAGAATACTCTCCTTTCGAAATTTCACCAAATAATTCACCGGACGAAAAAGACAGTGTCTTATAAGAAAACACTTCAAATCGTCAGGGTGGGAGATGTGTTCTTCGAGAGGGATGTGTACAAAAGAAAATGATTTATTCATGTTATTTTTTTCTTTTCCTCATAGATCTGATTTGAAATCTTGCTCTGAGATCAACCTTCAGATGGAGTAAATTATATTGAATATGTAACCATACTGTCATGATTGATCCACCGATCTCTTTGAAAAAAAAAATTATTAACGATTATTTTAACTTTTGTCTTTGGGAAAAAAACATCAATAAAATATAAAATCAGACAACATTAAAAACAATGCAAACATCATAAACAAACAAAAACAAACCGATTTGGTTGACATGTATCTAAATGAGAGACATTTTTGACAATTGAATAATGCATTTTTCATTTAAGTTGGTTATTAATTAAGATGGGAGTGATGTGTTTGTAGACATGTGATAATGAAAGTGTTTTAAAATGTCAAAGGCATTTATTATATTTTAAAACAAAATTTTCCTCTACAAATTAAAAGCCTCACTAATCATACAAACCATTACAATTATATATACAAATATATATATATATACATATATATATATATATATATATATATATATATATATATATATATATATATATATATATATATATATATAGACACACATATATGCATATATGCATATATATAAACATATATATGTATGTATATATATATATATATATATATATATATATATATATATATATATACAGACATACATATATATATATATATATATATATATATATATATCGTAAATATACATATATAAATATATATATATATATACATTTATATATATAACGTAGATATACGTATATATGAATATACATATATACATATATATATATATGTATATATATATATATACATATATACATATACATATATCTATATCTCTATATATATATATACATTCATATAAATATGTGTATATATGTATATATATGTGTATATATATATATATGTATATATACATATATATGTGTGTATGCATATGTATATATATATATATATATACATATATATATAAATATATATATTTACAATATATATGTGTATATATATGTGTGTATATATATATATGTGTATATATATATGCATATATGTATACGCGTTGTATACTTATAGTCAATAATATAAAAAGTGATATTACTGATAAGTTCACCGAACTCATCGTGGCAATGAAAAATATTTGAGGAATTTGACCATACAAGTTCATATGAAAGGTGAGAGGGCGGAAGAGCGATTTTGGAAGTGTGTGAATATGAAATATGAGACATATATATTTTGTGTAGGTGATCCTCATTTAAAGAAAGTATATCTGCGTTTAAAGAGAGTATGATTTTGATTCTACTGGCAACTGGCGTTCTATATTATTGAATGGAAACTACGTTTAGCGTGAATGTTATAGAAAGCGGTAAATTTGAAGTGGCAGTTTTATGTAAATAGTCATAAATGTGTCCCAACTTAGGTGTACAAGTACAAAGGATCGTAGACTTTTAGAATGACTATGATATTATATAACATACTGTGTTCCTATGTAATATCACAGCGATGAATGTGAGACGTCTTGGCGCAGCCGCTTTGGAGTATACTATTTGGCGTTACTAATTCTTACGGTAACTTTTGTGATATAACACATTCCAGTTGTTTTTCTCCTTTCTCCCCTGTGTCAGTCTTTCTCTCCGTCTCTCTCACACTCTCTCTCTCTCTCTCTCTCTCTCTCTCTCTCTCTCTCCCTCTCTCTGTTGAAATGTAGGAGTATATTTCTTCATTTGTATGAAGAGAGGAAAAGTGCTGATATCGTGTAGAGTTAAAAATTACCTCTCCCTTTTTCACTCAATCTTTCTACACATATGTACATTTCTTCTCGTACGCAAATTTTTCTGTGTTTGCCTGCAGTGCCAAAAAGTACTGCTAACGAATGTCCTGGCAGCCGCGAGAAATCGTCAGCGTCCAAACAGCTGCACCCAAACGACTCATTATTCATTCTGATTGGAAGAACCACAGGAGCAATGAAAAAGACACGCTGCGTCATTACACTTCGTACAAATTTGACGTGCTTCACTTAGCCTTTCCTACCCCCGGATTGATAAAATAAGGTTACAGCCGAATACTAGGATTGGTGGTATTGTTTTTCCCACTCTGCTCTACATTGCTGAACTTCAACATTATGACTGTTCAACATTATGAATGTTCAACATTATGAATTACTATTATTATTATTATTATTATTATTATTATTATTATTATTATTATTATTATTATGCATTCATTCATTCATTCATTGAGTTCAAATCCCAGTTTTCAAAAATGCATCTTTATTTAAGTAAACATTTTATCTTCTCGAGACAGTACAATTTAGATATACTCCATTCATTCATTATATGTGAAACCCAGCCAAACGCACGTACACGTAAACATGCTATTATTTGTTTAGCTATGGGCGAAAATCTTAGCAGTATTTCGTCTGTCTTCATGTTCTGAGTTCAAATACCGCCAACGTCGACTTTGCCTTTCATCATTTCGGGGTCGATAAAATCATGTACCAGTTACGCACTGGGGTCGATGTAATCAACTGGTCCCTTGCCCAAAAATGTCAGCCCTTGGGCCGAGACTAGAAAATATGATTGGATTAGTTAATTACATACATACATATATTCTTTTATTCATCTACTGTAACCTCGGACCGACCAAAGCCTTGTGATTGGATTTGGTAGACGGAAACTGAAAGAAGCCCGTCAAATTTATATATGTCTATGTATATATAAGTGTGTGTGTGTGTGTGTGTGTGTGTGTGTGTGTGTGTGTGTGTGTATGTCTGTTTGTCCTTCACGCCCCCCATCACTTGACAACCGATGTCGGTGTGTTTACGTCCTCGTAATTTATCGGTTCAGCAGAAGACACCTATAGAACAAGCACCAGCCTTTTACAGAATAAGTCCAGGGGTTGATTTCTGCAGCTTGGACACTGTCAGATGACTGAAACAAATAAAACAATAAAACCAAAAATAGATAACAATTGCAGCGTGGAAGGTGTTTATAAGCCATTTAAAACTCAAAAATTCACTTCAACATATAAACTTAAATTTCGTTCCAACATACGATCACAGATCAGGTCACTTGCTATGCAAGTACATCTCCGTAAAAATAATAGATAGATAGATAGATAGATAGATAGATAGATAGATAGATAGATAGATGTGTTTATGTTCTGTTCTGCTTAATCCATTCTGGCTTTCTGTGGTGTCTATCTTGGGGTGGTGTGTGAGGAAATATCTCAAACAAAGGACACCATAAGAAGAAGAAGAATAAAGCCGAAACGAAGGCCAAATATTTAGTGCGCATAGTTAATTCACAAAAGTACGATTATCCCCAAATATAACAATATCTGTTTCAATGCACGACTTCACATCAAGAACCTCGCAAAACAAATACACACACATACATACATACATGCATACATAAGCTGTGTTTCTATACGTATAAGCAAACTAATTTCAGTTTAATTCTTATATTTTGCCTGATGAATTCAGTAGCTGATATACAATATTTCATTTCATATTTTCTTCCTTTTTTTTCTTCACTTTTTTATTAATTTATTGGTTGATTACTAGTTGAGCTGGCAGAAACGTTAGCACGCTGGACAAAATGCTTTGCAGCATCTCCTCCATCCTTACGTTATGAGTTCAAATTCCACCGAGTTTCAATTTAGTTGTCATTGTTTCAGATTAGAAAAGGATGAAAGGCAAATTTGTTACATTATTATTATTATTATTATTATCTGTCACATGTGTTGTTGAAGCTCTTGGTGTCATATATGCGTAGCAGGCTTACTACCTCTAACCTACGGTACCATGCTATCTATACTTTCAGCTAATACTTTCCTTATTATTCTGGCCGTGCCAAGGAGGCAGGCCTTTTGGAGCAGTTCCACTGGACACCCTATTCCAATTTCCTTAATATTCCTCTTGATGCCTTCTGATACTGTCCCCAAGGATCCAACAATAATTGGCGCTATCTTCACCTTCTTCATTTTCCATAGCCAGGCTATTTCGTACTTAAGAGGATTGTATCTCTCTATCTTTTCGCCTTCCTTCTTGACTATTTGTGGGTCAAAGGGTCATGCAACATCAACTACACAGCATATGTGGTGCACCTCGTCTACCACCACCACTAGGTTAAGTCTGTTATGCTCTAGCACCTCATCTGTTTGGATATCATTATTATTATTATTATTATTATTATTATTATTATTCAGTAGTTTTATTTTTATAACGTGCTTTCGCTTCACTACCGAGCGCAGCTCTGTGCGCCTTGGGTATGTGCTGTGGTTTGCTGTGGTGCTCTTATGTTTACTGTATTGAAAGTGTTTTGCGTAGAATGTGTGCAGTACCCAGTAGTGCAATTTTCTGTATGTTATATATATTTGTAAGTCCTGCTATTTTTGTTATGTATTTGTCTGAATATTTTTTTATTATGCCTAAGGCACCTACTATGATAGGAATTGCTTCTGTTTTTAGATTCCACATTCGAGTTATCTCTATTTCCAGGTCTTTGTATTTTGAAAGTTTTTCCATTTCTTTTAGAGAAACGTTGTTATCTGCTGGTATTGATACATCAATTAGAAAGCATTTTTTTTCTTCATGAACTTTGACAACTATATCTGGTCTATTTGCCTTAATTTCTCTATCTGTGTGTATTGGCATATCCCAGAGTATGGTTGCTTTCTCGTTTTCTGTGACCTTTTCTGGCGTGTGTTTATACCATCTTTTTTCTGTTGTTATTCCATAATGTTGGCATAGCTTCCAGTGTATATAGGTCCCAGCTCTGTCGTGTCTGTGAATATATTCCTTCTTAGCCAGGACTGGGCAGCCAGAGATAATATGATTTATTGTTTCTTGTCGATCTCCACATATTCTACAGTTACTTGTTATATTTCTTTTCATTATGTGTTTTTGGTAATTTCTGGTGGGGAGGCTTTGGTCTTGTGCAGCAATTAAAAATCCTTCAGTCTCTGCTTTGAGTCCTGAGCTTCTCAGCCATTGCTGGGATTTTTCTCTGTCTATTTCTTTCGCATTTAGTTTAGCCCAGTATTTACCATGTAGGGGCTTTTCTTGCCATCGTTTTATCATGGTCCGTTGCTGTTCTAGTTTTAGTTTGGATTTCATTTGTTTTATAGCTTTTGTTGTTTCTTCTTCTTCTTCTTCGTATTTGTTAGGTAGATTGATTTCTTGTTTGTATTTGTCAGCTTCCTTAAATACTGAAAACAGTTTTTTGTTTTGCTCGTGTTTTGTGGCTATTTGTATTAGTTTCCCTTGCTTCTGGAGTAGGTATTTGTGCAGTCCTATGGTGGTTATTTTATAATAGTTTTCTAGCTGTATAAGACCCCTGCCACCTTCTGTGCGTTGTATATATAGCCTTTCTATGTCAGATTTTGGGTGGTGCATCCTATATCCTGTCATTATTTTTCTTGCTTTCCTGTCTATTTTACATAGTTCGTTTAGTGTCCAGTTAAGGATGTTGTAGCTGCAGCTTATAACTGGGACAGCTAAAGTGTTGATACCCATTATCTTGTTTTTAGCATTGAGCTCTGTTTTTAGTATTGATCTAACTCGTCTATAGTACTCTTTCTTTATTTTTTCTTTCATTTGTGTATGTTGTATCCTATCTAGTTCATTGACTCCTAAATACTTATATGGTTGGCTTTCGTCTAGTTCTCTTATTTCATTGGCTTTATCTAGTATTATATTGCTACTTTTAACTAATTTTCCTCTTTTCAGGGTTGCTTTGGCACATTTTTCTAATCCGAATTTCATTTCTATTTCCTTGGTAAAGCCGTGTACTGTCTGTAGTAGTGTTTTTATTATTATTATTATTATTATTATTATTATTATTATTATTATTATTATTATTATTATTATCATTATCATTATTATCATTATTATCAAGGCGACGAGCTGGCAGAATCGTTAGCACGCTGGACGAAATGCGAAATGCTTAGAAGTATTTCACCCGTCACTGCGTTCTGAATTCAAATTCAGACGAGGTCACCTTTGCTTTTGGTCTTTTCGGGGTCGGTTAAATAAGTACCAGTGGAGCCCTGGCGACGATGCAATCGATTTAATTCCTTCCCCGAAATTTCGGGCCTTGCGTCTGCACTAGAAAGGATTTTTTTTTTTCGATTAGTTTTTTCGACCAGTTGGCTTTACATATTTAAGTGGCTTCTTTTTTATTACTTTATATACAATATAAGCAACAGAATTTATAAATCTAAATTCAGTTGCCTGCACAATCTGAAACAGCAAAATATTCTTGTATCGACAAAAAATACCAATACCACCATAGAAAATTTATTGTATGTATTCATTGGAAAAAGACTAATCATTTTGCCATGTTTATCGCCATGATAATCAAGAAGCCTAAATTAATTAGTCGATCCGTAATTCTGAATAAATTTTGAAAAAACAATATTCTCCACCAAAAAGAATTATAATAAACATACGAGGATAATTTATTTCTCTTAATCAGATATATCAAAAACACAAACGATAAAATTTAAGAAAACCAAAACAGTTTTGAAAGGAAAGTAAATACGAAAATATACAAGAACAAAAATGAGTAAACTATTGATATCTATTGAAGCGAATCAAAAGGATTTATCTGATATTTTATAATGGTTATTACAAACAGCAATCTGATAGCATAGCAAAGACAAAGATTATAAACGAAATTAATGCAGGAGATCAAACATTTCCATCAAACATAGATAGATAGATAGATAGATAGATAGATAGATAGATAGATAGATAGATAGATAGATAGATAGATAGATAGACAGACTACGGTATGCTAGTTTCCACGTTATGCGGATATTTTGAAAATCCGTCGAGGAGCGATGACTGTTTACTGAATCGTTGTAGGCTTTCTTTTAGCAAGACATAGCACCTGTTCAGCCACTCAGCCAGGGACGCATTAAAATCATGGGACTGCAGCATAGTGGAGAATGAAGTGGCAGCAAAAGAGCTCAACTGAGCCAGCGCGGACATTTTTATATTGATGCTGAGCGGAGGAATCCTAAAAGATCAACGGATAGAATCACGAAGCTCTGTCAAAAGAATAAATGCAATGCATCCATGGGGTGGGGGGAGGGATCCATGGTTGTTGCAGTCCGCCAACGAAAGATTCATTGTGACTCAATAGTATATTTGATAATAAAACATTTTTTTTCCGTTTTTCTTTGTTCTTAATGAAGAAAATTTTCAAAAATAGACTCATACAGGATTAATAAGTTGGACTCGCCTGATACAAGCTTCACCAGTAAAAATAATTTAGGTGGAAGTATTTCTGAAGTAAATCATAAATAACAACTCTACCACTTCGGGGCAAAATATTCCAAGGCATTCCTGAGCTCAAAGGCATCCAGATTAAAATAGGATGCAAAACATTACTACTGAATTTATAAATAACCAATATTTCTTATATATTCGACAATAACTGAAACAAGTAAAACATGAAAGATTATCGGGACACCAGCGCCTGTTCTGACACTGTTTTTGTATATATCGCTGGCGGGGAGATGAATCGCTGCTATATCTAACAACCGAGTGTCCTTCATTGAAAAAGCCAAAGAAGGTTGAAATGACGTGATCGTGTGGCCTCGGTGCAGGAGATGCTCTTTGCACCAAATGCCAGTATGAGGATTTCAAAGTATCTACCGCAGTATAGTGGGGATAAATACTATTTCTCGGTATTAATACAGCTTCCGTCGCAGATATATATTACCAAAACTAAATATTGAGTTTATTCTAATGGAATCCTGATTCCCACGTCTCAAGCCTGAGCATCCCCTGTGAAGGGATGGACATGAGATCTGCCCTTCCCATTTCTAGACTGAAATTTAATAACAACAAAGGTTGCTTAGTTAAATGGGATGTGATTTATTTCTAGAAGATGGATATCCCACTCACTCCCTCTGTCTACATATATATGTGTGTGTATGTGTGTGCGTGCGTGTGTTTGTGTGTATGAATGTTTGTATGTATGTATGCGTATATTATGACAAATATTCAAGAGTGGAGTTAGCAAATCATTATACGTAATATGTGGATATTCTTTTGCATTTTTAGATTGAGTGATATCGTGAAAAATCTCCGCACTCTTCTAATTTCTGACAACCGCTATCTGGCGATGTGTTTCGTATGTGAAACACCAAGGTTATATACCCAATCCACCGCGTATGTATACTTATATATATATATATATATATATATATATATATATATACATCCTTATTCAAATACACACACACACACACACGCATCCGCGTGTATATATATATATATATATATATATATATATATATATATATATATGCGTGTGTGTGTGTATAATGGTCTAAACGGCAAAATACACGCGGAAGAATTATATACATCACTGTCCCAAAAGGTATGGTATTCATTACTATTCAAAATTACAATAGCGTGTGTCTTTGCGGTAACAATAAACGTAACCAATTTCCTATATTTCTCTGCCCGTTTGGAAATTGATACACGAAGGTATAGCAGTTAATCATCTAACTAACCTATAAGCATCATCAATAACTTCATTTACAATATATCAGTAAGGTAGTCAAATATATCTGACAATATAATTGATTAATGGCGTTTTAGGTACTTCCGTGTCATTTATATGAAGTTCACTTACACGAGAGATAAAGAAAATATACAGAAAAAATACAATATCCATCATCAATAAGGACTTTACAAATCGACAAAATACATGGGATTTTTTCCATAAAATATTTGAACAGTACATGATTTCCCAGTTTACATAATAGCATTTTCCTCCTTAGCATAACTATGAGAAATTAGTTAATAGAAATACAACCGAAATATCTTAGTCAACATGTCGTTCAGGTATTAACATTTCCAAATAATACAAAATTATATAAAAGCTATACGCATTACAAACAATCACAAATGCTGAAAATAGAATAATTGTGTCTTAGATAACAAGATAAAGAATATGGCAAATAGAAAAAGAATGATGACGTAAAATACAGCCATATCGTTCTACACATTCTACAGTTTTGAATGTAAAACTAACTTCTAACCAATGTATTATAAACAAAATTTCCATACTTTAGATCAACAACACGAAAATAAACAGATCTAGTATCAGGTTATGTTTTGACACTGAAAAAGGAAGAATAATTTCAAATGGAACATCATCTGATATTATATCTCACGTTAACAAATGCAAATTATGATCACGCTCTATAGAAATCTGAACAAGAGACCTTCAATAGAAATTCCAAAACATTAATGCCACCGTAAATACAATTCTGCTAACTATATAAATCGAATGAATACGCGAGAATGAAATAAATATTTCGTAATATATACTCTAACGAAGAGTTGGGCGTTTTATATATTTAGCTTTTCTATGTATTCTTTTATCATTTTATTCTTTTATCTGTTTCAGTCATTTGACTGCGGCCATGCTGGAGCAGCGCGTATTAGTCGAAGAAATCGGTCCCAGGAATTATTCTTTGTAAGCCTGGTCTATCGCACTCGTTTGCTGAATCGCTAAGTCAAGGGGACGTAAACACACCAACATCGGTTTTCAAGCGATGGTGGGTGGTCCAACACAGACACAAACACACAGGCATAAATATATACATATATATACACATCATATATATATATATATATATATATATATATATATATATATATATATATATATATATATATGCGACAAGCTTCACTGAGTTTTTGTCTACCAAACCCACTTATAGTGATTTTTATCGGCTAGCGACTATAGTAGAAGACACTTAACGAAGGTGCCACACGGTGAGACTGAACCCGGAAACATGTGGTTGGGAAGCAAGCTCCTTATCACACAGCCATTCCTGTATACTTATTTTATTCGCATATCCTTATTCAAAAGCTCCCGTGCATTGTCATGCTCAAAAAACACCAAAATACAGACAGACAGACAGACAGACAGACAGACAGACAGACAGACAGACAGACAGATAGATAGATAGATAGATAGATAGATAGATAGATAGATAGATAGATAGATAGATAGATAGATGTGAATGCAACTAATTGCTTTTATCCCCTAAGAAATATTAGTGATCCAACAAATAAGATTAATTAAAATATGTAAGTAAAAATTATTCTTAGAATCAAGCAAAAATTTTATCAGCTTATACCTATATGAGTATGCGAAATTGTATATATGAAATTTTGTTTAAATATATTCGTTTTGTTACATGATTTACCCCTACATACGTCAAAGTTTGAGACGTTTTCATTTCTAAGTAATACCATGACTTATGAACCGTTTTATATATCTCTGCTTACATAAATATTAGAGATACTTGAGAAATGTGTCTGTGTAAATGGAAGCCATCTTTTAGTCATGCGCTAAGAACCTGAGTAAATCTCTTCCTGTAAAAAGAAACAATTTTCTTCTTTTTTTCAGTAAAAAAAAAACGAAAAAGAAGCCATCTTTTATATCATATACATTAACATTAAAAGTTTCACAAAATCAAAAAAAATATCTTCGTGGGAAACATTATTTTACAAAATAAATCTCCTTATACGCATAACGGTTTAACATAAAATGTCTACTTAAATTAACAATACCTACTTAAAGCTCAACTTAAATTCTCAAACACAACATGAAGTAAATTAGAAATACATCATGCTCCCTATAGATGCAGGGAAATGTAGGAATAAAAGACAAATTATACGATGATTTTCCCAATTTTACGATTCAATCGTCCCTGGAAACATACAAATTGAGGAATTCAGTTCTTCAACAAAATTACTATTGAATTTTACTTCAAAGGTAACCGCCAAATTACCATTCTTTTATAATAACCAAACAAAGCTTAGCGTAATTCAGTGCCCCCTCCTTAATCACAATAAACAATAAAATTTGTTGATTTATAATAAATGCTTATGCAGAGAGTATAGTTCTGTAGGAAACAGCAATGTGTTTTAAACATTTATATAAGTATCTTGCCTTCGAGACACGCTTTGAGGTTTCTATTCTGGTTGCAAGTTAGCGTTATCTTAAATGAATAAGTAACACACACACACACACGGTGGTTGTCGACTATTTAAGCAGAGTCACATACACGCACGGACATACGTAATACATACACACACATGCATACATAAATAAATTCTGTTGTGGGGTTTGTGGGGAGGTGAGATATGTAAATACTGAGAGATTCAAAACGAAAAAGAGTACTTTGGCGCTAGATCCCGTTATAAATTACTAGATGAGTACTGCACGATTAATTACTTCGGATCTCAGAGAATCAGAATATGAAAAGAACGTCGTAATTAACACACGCATATACACCCATATATATATATATATATATGTGTGTGTGTGTGTGTGTGTGTGTGTGTGTGTGTGTGTGTGTGTGTGTGTAAGGAATATATATATATATATATATATATATATATATATATATATATATATAATGAAGACGTGTGTGTGTTTGTAAATTCTGCAACGTATATGGCGTAATTTTTGTTACAGACACCCTAGACTTCTTATTCCTATCATTCACGGATGATACTTTCTAACTAAAGCTCCAGCTTCTAACTTTTCTCATTTCAGTATTTCATTGAAATTTTCCATCAAATCCTAAAATCTATTCCATTGATAGAATCTTCACAAAAACTCCATGACACCATGTTGATAGAAGGTGTTGGAAAATTCGTTCAACGGAGCTCAACCAGCATTGCACATTATACTCATCCACTTATTCGGTTCACTATGGTATAATCACACGTTCTATTGTGGGCTTTACCATCTCTGATATTCCATAGGCACAAGAAACATTGTAATTTAAGTAGCTCAACATTAAACCAAGAAGCAGTAATACTGGTTTATCATCTTTAAAAATACTCAATAATTATCCTTTTCCTTCTCATTGGATGGCACCTAACAGTAGTGCAATAGAAGTTAAGTTATATATATATATATATATATATATATATATATATATATATATATATATATATATATATATATATGGGAGAATATACAAAAAATAACAACAGACGAGGACAGGTGGTGTAAATAACAAAAGTATATATTAGTATGACGCTCGGGAATACGGAAAGTCTTTGACGTTTCGAATATATATATATATATATATATATATATATATATATATATATATATATATATAAGACACTGGAGGCGGGGCCTCTTCACGTCTGGTAGCGCATTCGACCCAGAAAGTCCCTGAATAACGATTGTTTAAGGATGATGAATGGAATATGCACGTTCCGCGGTAGGGGGAGAATTATTTAAACCCCAAAGGGTTTCTCTCAAAACATTGTTATGGTGCTCCCCACTACTCCTGCTCGTGATCAGAGATGTACATATCAGCCACTCAGGGACATGCTCAACTGAATATGTTCAAGTAACAGACAAGCCTGTGACAGTCATGCAAATCTATATTATTGAGCAGAATATGTTTTGTAGCCCATCTTTTACACCAAGGCAAGCAGAAACATATTAACACTTGGAATGTATATGTATATGCACGAGATACGAGATCTAAGTATAACACATTTGATTTATTTTTTAATTGTAGCATCATATTATTTACATAATTTCTACACATGTACTATTATGTTGGGCAGTAAATTTAATCGTTTGTTCAATTCATCTGCGAACTTCCTTTTATATTTAGAAGAGCATGCATACATATGGAAAGCAGGGAACTTAGAAGCAGTAATTATCTCTGAAAAGTTATTACATATCAATATTATATTCGCAAAAGGGTGTTCTGCAAGCGAAATATATACTTAAATATATAATACTGATAAAATGTATTTTGTATAATCAACTCTCATAGTATGTAAAATATATAGAATATGTAATGAAGTAATTTTCATGATGCGGATTTGGTTTTTGTATGAGATCATATTGCGCGAGATGTGTAAACCATGATTTGGGGGCTGACTCTACGTTTAAGAGGGTAAAAATGAGTTCTCAGATGTTGTTGTCTCTCCAAGTGAGAGCCAGTTGAATGCTTTGTTTCACTGCAAACTGTACTTTGTATACATGCTCGAGATTTGTACTGCAATATTTGCTGGGAAATCCATTTTAAGATACACCTTTTACTTGTGGACAGACAAATAGAGAGACAGACACATAAGTTGCTAAATAGATAGATAGATAGACATACATACATACATACAGACAGACAGACAGACAGACAGACAGACAGACAGACAGATAGATAGATAGATAGATAGATAGATAGACAGACATACAGACAGACAGACAGACAGACAGACAGACAGGCAGACAGATAGACAGACAGATAGAGAGACAGACACATAAGTTGCTAAATAGATAGATAGACAGACATACAGACAGACAGACAGACAGGCAGACAGACAGACAGACAGACAGACAGACAGACAGATAGATAGATAGATAGATAGATAGATAGATAGATAGATAGATAGGTAGCTAGGTAGGTAGCTAGGTAGGTAGCTAGGTAGGTCTGCTAAACTGGGAGCGTGACTACGTGACTTCTTAAAAGATGTCAGGCAATGTCAGGCAATTGTTACTTTCTCTTGGGAAGTACACATTCTGAGTGCAGTCCTCCAGGGAACTCTCCTGAAGCAATTATTGTTAATACTAGCTCTCTTAAAAATGCTCAACGTCACGCAGACAGCTGCTATCACTATACGCAGATGATAGGAAATTATCAAAGAAAATACAGAAACTTGGCGATGCGGCAAACCTGCAGTGGGACTAAATGCAGCATAGAAGTGGGCTGAACAAATACAACATGCATCTTAATGTTAGAAAAATTCAAGCTATCAACTCAAAAATGCACTTTAGCCAGCATATAAACGACCTAAAGACAGAGAGAGAATTGGACATCAGTCTGAATAATGATCTCGCACTTCATGTGCACATTTTGTTCTTGTTTGTTCCTTCTAGAGCCATGCCCGGGTCATAAGGGTTTCCCGGTTTCAATGGCATATAGGTTCTCCACCTGGACGGGATGCCGGTCTGTTACAGGTGAGCTGCTAGATGCAGGAAGAAAGAAAGAAAGTTGTGGCGAAACATTCAACAACATTTCGCCACTACCTTCTGTCGGGGCCTCATAGAGCTTAGGTGTTTCGCTCATAGACACACACATCGCCCGGTCTGAGATTCGAATCCACGATCCTTCGACCGCGAGTCCGCTATCTAACCACTAGGCCATGTGCTTCTACTCATGCGCACATTACGAAAGTAAAATGGTAACAAAATGGTAGGATGGAGATTAAGTTCACTCCGAACAATAGAACATGAAGTTTTGTTGACCCTGTGGAAGACCTTTGTCCTCATCCACTGAACAACTGCTCTCTTAAAACTGCTTAGTGTCAAATTAAGAGCAGTGTTTGCAGTAATTCAATGCTACTACACTAAAAAGATTGCAACAGTTCAGTATACGGACTACCGGGTAAGGATAAAAATCAAAGACTTTACTCCCTGGAACGAAGACGCGAGAAATCTACGATGACGATGGAAAATCCTGCTAGTACTGCTGCCGAACATTGTCATCAAAAGTTATACTAACACCCACGTTGAACACCATTAAGTAGTACCAAAGATACTGTCCACGCCTTCCAAAATGAAGACCAGGTGCTGTAATTGCATGAGGTTCAAAGGCCCACGGATCTCAAATGCATTGCCAAAAGAATTAAGAAACCTACGTATGTAAACAACAAACAGATGTATTAGTTTAACGCTCGGGAAGGTTAGATAGTCTTTTACATTTCGAGTCTACGCTCTTCAGCAGAAAGGAACAAGAGGAAATAAACAGAGAGAATAAAAGAAAAGAAAGCTTTAGTAGCTCGCGGTCAATATACATACATACATACGTACATACATGCATACATACATACATGAAGCTGTTCCTGAAAAGAAGAAACAAAATATCGTCAAATTTAACATATTTAGCCCGAACACGTACGTATGTATGTATGTATGTATGTATGTATGTATGTATGTATGTATGTATGCATGTATGAATGTATGTATGTATGTACGTACGTATGTAGGTATGTATGTATGTATGTATGTACGTACGTATGTATGTATGTATGTATGTATGTATTTATGTGTGTATGCAAGTATGTATGTATACAGCATGTTTTGGGCTAAATTTGACGATATTTTATGTCCCCTTTTTCAGAAAAAGGTTCATGTATTCGTGAACTGCCAATGGCGTGGCAGAGTATTAAGATTGTATATGCTGTTGAGGGAAGTTAACTAACATGGAAGATTGGAAGCCCACTGAATACTGGAAAACAGTTACGTGAGTCATGATGATTCGCACCAGTTCACAAAATGCGGCATCAAGACTGTGAACACTGCAAAGGCTGTAAGATGAGACATGGACATCTGCAACGGAGACTGCAAGCGATCAACAGGGTGTTTTTTATGTACTTCCATTAAGAGTGATATCATGCCACGACACATAGTTAAACAGGGCCATAGGCGCAGCTCACATGGTTTATTGTGAAACTGCTGGAGACCATGGACAAACTCTGGCTGGAGAGGATTGCTACTAGAAGACCATATAAGTGGCTACAGTATTTGGCATCTGGAAAGTGTTAAATGTGTTATCGGAGAATTTCTACGATTTCACCAGCGCCAGTTTCTGGCCTCTGTCGTCCCATGAGTTACTATATGCGTGACACGAGTGAGAAAGACCCTGAATACTTTGCCTGTAACAAGACCAAGTTGGTGACCAAAAGCAATAAAGTGCTCGGCGATCGTCCCAGGGTCGGTGTGTAACGCATGCGCCACGTTACAGAGCCTCCTCAAGGTCGTGGTGAAAGGTGATATTGGCTAGGTTACGAAAACTGTTATCTCCTAGCCATAATCATAAATTTAGATTATTATTATATATACATTTTAATTTTGGATACAATATTCTGTCTTTTTCCCTTCTATGCAAATTTGAACCCGAACACCCTCTGTGTGTATATATATATATGTGTTTATATATATATATATATATATATATATATATATATATATATATATATATATATATATATATATATATATATATGTATATATATATATATGTATATATATATATATATATATATATATATATATATATATATATATATATATATACATATATATATATATATACATATATACATACATATAAATGTACATATTTGTATACACACACACACACACATATATATATATATTTATATATATATATATATATATATATATATATATATATATATATATATATATGTATATATATATATACATATGTAGTTACATAGGAAATGTATCCCCCACCTATAATTTTGGCATTTCGATTCTTTTACTCTCCTCCGCTCACCACAATGTATACACACACATATCCATTTGCATGTGTGTGTACGTGTGTATATGCGCGCGAGTGTGTGTGTATGCATGCAAAAACCGTAAATTTCAATTTTAAAACCATTATTATAAGGGCGTCTATATTCCTAATGCATCCCAAATTCCTATTAAATATTTTGACATTATTTATGGAAAAGAATTTTCATTTTTGTTTTATTTCTTTATCAATAAATTATGACATGGGAAAATTAGATCCAACTTTTATTTAGAAGTTGTATTATTAAACATATATAAATATACAGATAACCGAATATGATCTTATGTATCTGTTTGGTTATATATTGGATTGTCACATAAGTTCCTTCGTTTTCTCCCCACATCAAACTTCGTTCTTCCCAATGTTATTAGAATTAACACGAAAATTCATTTATCGTTTTACATTTATTGCTTATTTTTAGGGTTATTGTTCAAACTCTGCCAACGTCAAATTCTCTCAACTTATAGCGATCACTAAAATAAACACCATTACAGTATTGGTAGATCAAGCAGGGTAAACTAGCACTTAGTTACTCTCAGAATGTTGTAGGCAGTGACTAGAGGTTATTGACAAAGTGCAACGAAACAGAAATGTATCGGGATTCCACGCTATCCGCTGCTGGGAGGACGTTCGCCTGCCCTTAATATATATATAAAATCTTTAAACACGGTGCGTCCGTAGTTGATATCGCCGTGTGAATACTGCAGCAGAAAAAGGATTACTGAAATTATTTAGCATCGACAGTAAAGACAGACAGTTTGAAATAAGCAAAATAATATGTAAGAAAAAAAATATTAATTTCACAGAATAATTAAGAGAAATATATACAGTAAATGAATAAATTGTGAAGATGAACAAACGAACAGTATATAGAGAAAAGTTCAGCACAAAGAAGAAGAAATGTATTAAAAATATACCGTAATAGAAGATGTGCAAATGAGAGAAAGAAGAAAAGGAAACACAAAGATGTAAGCAAAAAATATTTCAGAAAATATAATTAAATCTACGTAGAAAGTTGTTTGGTAATAGCTAAAGTATAGGTTAGTTTTCGATAATGGAGTTTGAAATGTAGGAATGCACGACAACTTTGGATAAGGTTCGTTATGTGTCAGCCCAATCAGTATCTCTTTTTATGAATCCGGTAACTTTTATTTATCGGATGTTTCCAAAACATGCTTACACATGATCATATGTACAGATTGGCGGTGTGGTAAGTAGCTTGCCACCTCACCACGTGGTTCCGGGTAGTGGAATCTTGGTGGGGTGTTTTCTTACTATATTCTCGGGCCGACCAAACTTTTGTAAGTAGACTTGCTAGAAAAAAATGAAAAAAAGCCCGCCGTGTGCGTACAGACAGACAGACAGACAGACAGACAGACAGACAGAAAGACAGACAGATAGATAGATAGATAGATAGATAGATAGATACTTTTCTACTGAAGGCACAAGGCCCGAATTTTGGGGGATGGGGGCCAGACAATTAGATGGACGCCAGTATGCAATTGGTACTTAATTTATCGACCGCGAAAGGATGCAAGTCAAAGTCGACCTCGGCGGAATTTGAACTCAGAGCATAACGACAGATGAAACACCCCTAAGCATTTCGCCCGGCAAGCTAACGTTTCTGCCAGCTTGCGCCTTAGATAGATATAAATAAAGATATGAGCGCGTGTGTGCATGACTGTGGTTGCCCCCACCGCCACCTGACAAGTGGTGCTGGTTTGTTTTTACGTCCCCGTAACGTAGCGATTTGGCAAAAGAGTCGAATAAAATAAGTACGAATCTTTACAAAAGAAAGTACTGGGTTGCTTTGTTCAAGGCAGTGCTGCAGGTTGGCCGCAGTCTAATGACAAGTAAAAGATAATGAAATAAAAGTTATATATAGATATATATATATATATATATGACAGCCTTAACTTACGAATCAAACATATTGTCACCAAACCCTAAAGAACGGACGCAGCGGGGCACTTACAAAACTGTTTAAGCGCAAGGTCGTGACCATCCTCTGCCAACCAAATCGTATTCAAGACAGATGCTAATCTGAGCCTGTTCCTCTCTATTAAAACAAATGGATTTTGGAACTCATGTTCTTTCTATCTCATCTCTTTTGGAACTACACGTCTTTTTATCTCAACTATTGAAAATGAGAGAAATCTGTGAAACCAGTTATCTTTGAATATTCAACGGTAAAAATCGAAAGGAATTTCAACGCATTTTCAACTGCTTTTGCGTGTGTGAGTGTGCGTGTTTGTGTGTGTGTACTTTTAGTAAATAATGCACAAGCACATATCTATATATTAATGCAATTGTACGTTCCTACCTATCAACCTAACGAGTTGCCCTTTCTGTCAGGCTCCAGAAATTTTATTCGAGAAGTAGAAGGAAATATCTTATTTAACAGAAAGTTTACATCTATATGAAAGGAAAACGGTTCTTTCATTTAAATGAAATATCTAATTCAGAATATTATTTCGTTCACAAAAAAAAATAGAGTCAGCCATGATAGATATGAAGACGAAGGAATGGATTTGCCACTGAAAAATACCTTTATATTATTAGAGGGAAATTTTTTCTTTGTTTTTTGTTCATTATGTTCTCATGGTTACTTGAATTTAACAGTCGGTGGTTGATGAAGAAAATAAATATGAAACCCGTTTCATTGGCGTTACGCGT
Organism: Octopus bimaculoides; assembly: GCF_046866305.1. Taxonomy (NCBI): domain Eukaryota; kingdom Metazoa; phylum Mollusca; class Cephalopoda; order Octopoda; family Octopodidae; genus Octopus; species Octopus bimaculoides. The sequence continues at coordinate 141,313,078 of NC_142931.1, forward strand.
ATGTCACGAATGAACATATTTGGGTTGGTACGCTATTCAATGAACACGAAGCTTTCGTGTTACTTTTATTAGCGAAGGATGAAAGGCAAAGTCGATGAAAGGCGGAATTTGAACTCAGAACGTAAAGACAGATAAAATACCCCTAAGCATTTCGCCCGGGGGGGGGGGGTTGTAATAATTACATATAATGGCCCATACATACATACATATTTTCTTACATGTGTGCATATATATATATTATTATTAGTAGTAGTAGTAGTAATAATATGACAACAAAAGAAAGTATGAGACCTCGATATGATGTAAATAGAGGAATTTATCTGTAATATAATATGTGACAATTATTCGCTGCCATAAGAAAACTCCGAGTTTCGGATGTCCGAGCGGAAATCTGCTCCGGCATCTCGTTAGTTATTAAGACAAACAAAAATGCAATGAAAGTAACCGTGAAAATTTCTGTAATATATATATATATATATGTATGTGTGTGTGTGTGGGGGGGGTGTAGTTGTTTCAGCATATATATATGTATGTATTTGTATATGTATATAAAGTATAGTACAAGAATGTGCAATGAAGAAGCTGTAATCCAAATCACATTTGTCTCAGTGCATTAGTGTCTGTTTCTCCATATTATGCATCTTATTTTATATATATTATGTAAATGTGCCTTGTAATCCCTTACCCTCGTGAGAATGACTTTAAGAACAATGTCCATTCCATCGTCTTGTATTAAAAACTCTTTTGTATCCGTTCTAAGTACAGTAACGGATTTCCAAATGTATATCCAGTACAAAGCGTATCGCTTCTGTATGATAGCATATGGTAGCCTACAACTATAGAGGAGATTTGAAATGCATCTTATAAGATTATTACCCAGATTATATTAAATATATGTGTATATGATCGTGAGAGTGGGTGTATTTATTTTTTCATCTATACTTTTGGGGGCTTTGGTGTTTAGAGGTATATTTGGTTACATACATACACACCTAAGTGAGCGTATATATATATATATATATATATATATATATATATATATATATATATACGTACATATATATTTAAATGAATATTGTGTCAGTCGTATCACCTCCCCCACCCTTTTACCACAACCGATACTCTTAAGTTCATTTCGGCATTCTTAACTCTAGCTGCATTACTGCACAAGCCTGGAGACAATATCAGTGAATTAAATGGGCAAGAGTTCAATACTAATCTTTGTGGACCCCGGAAGAATTACAGTTAATGTTGACCAAGGCGGGATTTGAACTATGTATGTAATGATTTAAGTACTAAATGTTCTATGTATTACAAATTTATGCCTATCCACCACACCTGGCTTCACGTTTTATAGGAAGTTGATGTCATCAGTGAACACTACTACATACCCTTAAGCGTTGCAGGGTAGACGCGGAAAACATTTTATTGCATAGAATTATACTCAATTCTCAAACCACATCCTCTTTGGCTACTGCGATTTCGTCCATATGCTTTTCAATAAAGCGAATTATGTGATTGTTATATATTCTTCAATGCGTTGTGAAGGGATATTCTACTCTAGAATTCTGCTCTACTACACTTTCGAGTGTAAGAAAGAGGAACACGTAATTTATAATTTTAGATTTGTTACAAGTGTATGACCTTTTCGCATTGTAATTAGAGGGATATGATTCGTATTTGAAGGCACACAGCAAGGCACTAGAATCATTTGCTTAGTGTTAAACACAAACAACCCACATTTTGATCGGAGTTAATATGCTACTGTAATTGAAGTTTACTTTCCATAAAGTCTGAGCCGATTAATTAAAAGCCGAAACTTTAATCAGATAAATTTAGTTGTCTAAACTTCTGTACGCATTTGTAGTCATCCGCAATATTTACAAATCAATATTATTTCATTTTATTACCAATATCATTTTGCAATTCGATAAGCAGTCAATAAACTATTAATATACGTAACTATTATTACTGCCTCACTGATTTAATGCTGTGAATTGTTAAAAGTAGTTTAATAACCATGGTAGAACGTCTGATCATTCTGATCGTTTTGTTTTACTGCAATGGTTTCAATTCGTACGTTTACAAAAGTAATATGGAGTAGAGGAAACAGAAGTGTAGCCATGTAGCACGTAACACGATAGGGTTAATTCTGGTTAATTCTATGTAAGACTATATGCTCCAGTCATTCTCTTAGATAAATATAGTTTGAACAATTCTGAAGTGAATAAGAGTGTTTAAGAATGGATATCTGACGAGATAGGAAATTTACTGATATTATCTTCAAGAACAATTTTCGAAGAATTGCAGAACAGGTCTATCATATCAAATCCTATTTTCATTTAATTTTATATATCACTAATCTAATTTGTGTTTTCAGGATATACCACGTTCTTACTACATTGAAGGTGAGTGAAACCTAACGATGTCAAAACTGTAGACTCTTTTGGTCACTAATTTTCGTAGTTGTGGCCATAATAAATTTTGTTTAGAAAAACTCTAGAAACATATTCTTTTGCAGACTTAAATAATTAAGACGCCCAAATGGTTTGTTAGAGGATTTCTTCTTTCTCAAAATGACTAAATTTCCATCATTAGAAAATTCAACTTGTATATTAATAGATGTATAAACAATCTAACTCAAAATACGATTTCCTCCCCAAAAATGAATCGGCGACTACAAATATAGTTTTAAACTGAATAGTTAGCCAATTATCTATAGATAAGATCAGGAACACAAACGTACATTTGATTTAGCGATAAAGTCTACTCGCGAATATTTTTAATTGCTAATTTACCGCGTTTCTCTGGATTTATTGGTATCACACAAACCTAGACACAATTATGATACATTTCTTACTGTAAATGGTGAGCGCTAACATCTCTTAAGATATCTTTCGACAACCTTACGTTCATAACACTACCCAAGCTGCGTCACAATTCCTCTCTTCAAAATCCTTAAAATTCTTCATCCATGATATGATAATTGGGGCATCCTTTACAACAGTAATATAAATTTGGCATTCGAACACTAAGATATGTAAACCCATCCCAAAAATTGATGATTCAACTGGTTGATAATGATTCATTAAATAACACACTGTAGTCTATATTTCACATTCTTTCTATTTTTATCCACTTTATCCGTTATTACAACATATCTCCTTTTCAAGTAGATATTAGAACCGTTTAAGCTACGTTCTATTTTCCGATATATTTCTGCTCCTCCCGTTAACCCTATAATACGTCAACTTCCAAATCCTACGCAAAAACTTCTCGTGAATCTTTTTTCGCTGAACTACATCAATAAAGGCCAGATCGTTTACTTTATTTTTCGTGAGGGACTCACTTACAGAGATTCAAAGTCATCAGCAAATGCAGCCCTCCAAGTAATCTCAGAAATATTAATTGTAAATTTTGACACAAGGCCAGCAATTTTAGGGGAGGGATTAAATCGATTACATCGACTCCAGTGTCCAATTGATACTTATTTTATCTACCCCGAAAGGATGAAAGGCAAAGTCGACCTCGGCGGAATTTGAACTCCGAACATAAATGAAGACGAAATGCGCTAAGCATTTAACCCGGTGTGTGCTAACAATTCTACCAGTTCGCCCCCTTAATAATGCCAGTAATATTGAAGCGTTATGGCCACAGTCCCTATCTTCGAACAGTCTTGTAGAGAAAAATTTATTTACTAGGATCATTGAACAAATACGAGTGCATGGGCTGTCTGTTCCATTGTCGTAGAATTTGAAACCTTAAAATTCTATTTCAAAATTTTGTGCCAAATTTGTTGTACTTTCCTCAAAATATTTGTCCATATTTTTGGGATGTGTAATGTTTATTACTGAAAATATTAATGTGCAAATTATCAACATAAATTTTATATTTCGTTGAATGAATTTATCATTAAATATTACGTATGTAAGTTTTCTAATAAGTATTATATTTACTAGATCTATACACTGTGCACGGAATGTTATTAGATTTGTTGCACACCGAGCTTCAATGTAGCACACCAATGCATCAGGTTTTAAATATTGCTTATCATTGGAAAACTAGTGTAGTTCTACATTACTATGCATATATATGTGTACAGTTGTGTGTGCCTGTTTCTTTTTTTTGTGCGTCTGTATAAATATATATATATTTTTTTATGTACGTGTATGCATATCAGTGTGTGTGTTGTGTGTTTGTGTGCGCGCGTTTGCCAGACGAATGTTCTGTAGTTATGTTTCGTAGCCACTCGAGTTTCCGAGTAGCTCTGAAATACTAATTCAACACAACTCCAGCAAGTTTTGAAATAAAGAAAAACTTATCATAAATTCAAATTCACAAAGTATACTCTATGATATAGATAGGATAGTGATTATTAGTAATACGTATGAAGGGTAACATAAACAATATGTGTGCCAGCATTTATGAGCGGGAGAGTGAAAATAGGTGAGAGGCGGTGCAAAAATGTATTTCGTTTATGAGAAGCTTTAAATAGCCAGAACATCTGTGTAATGAAAATATGGAAATAACAAAATATGTATTCATATACGTATATATTTAGATATGTTTCATTATATAACTTTATAGAGCACAATGGATTGTAGAATTAAGAGATTATTGATTAAAATTTTAAATTTATTTAGTTATACACTGTTTCGCCCACATCCAAGTAGACTTTACATTCAATTCTTCCGATATGTACAAAACAAAATACCAACCAAATCCTGGAAGAGACATAATTAAATACTCTCTCGAAGGCGAACTCCATTATGACCACAGTTCAATGAACAAAACCAGTTGCAGGAATGAGTGGATAATGAATGTATGGGATTTGAAATTATTTGAATTCTTTTCTGCATAACCTGACATTAAAAAAAACAAAATTAAGAACGCTTAAGTTGCATTGAAGCCAGTTTAACTGACTTCTGGGAATGTAAGAACGAGTTAATGTGTGGATATATGAGACTGTTTATGTAAATATGTCGGCAATCTTGTGCTGGACCTGCATATTGCTTTATCATACGCTCGAGTGCTTGTGTTTCTCTGTGTAAGGGAGGTTTTTTGCCGTAACTGTATTTCCAGTGGCGTGAATATTTATTTTCTTGGTGACTTGAATGGAATGATTTATAAATTTTAAATGTCCCAATAATTAACTGGATTTGAAGAATGTTAGTTAACTGATATTCTTCTCTCTGGGAAATCTTCAAATGCTTTTATGTAAATATTTTGTTATACAGATCAGTGCACATAGGACAATAGACACAAATGAACATTCCGTATGGATTTGCACATGTATGTATGTGTGCACATGTTTATACATCTGTATATTATAGAATGTGAATGTGTAAGTGTGAGAAAATGCTGCTATATATATATATATATATAAATCCATACGTGTTTGTATGCACATATAATGGGCTGCAATTCTGGAATTATTTACGCATGTATGACTGCACTTTACGTGTATATATTTATACATTCAGATGTGTCTTTACTAATGTAAATTGTTAACAAGTGTTAATATCATTCGAAACGGAGATTATTATAAATAATCTCTTCGTATTTCCCATATAACCGAAATCGTTAAATTAAACCGTTGTGAAGTACATTTAGAAAAAGATTTCCACTTGATGTGTTAATAAAGGCTTTGATTTTTATATACACAAATATATATGTATATATCTTCAATTAGTTTAATAAAACCATTCCGTTGAGGGAATAAACGTGCGACGAGAAGACATAAATGGTGAGGACTTACATAAAAGAATCAAAGAATGAGCGCTCAAAGAAACCAACAAAGCAAGCATTGTATTATATTTCCCATGACCAAGATAAACACTCTTAGGTGCTTCATTTTGTTGTTTTATTGTTTGACGAAAATTACCAAATGTGTATGCGTATGTGAGAAAGAGAGAAAGCGAGAGCGAAATAGAGAAGGCAGAAAGGCATTGCGATTGAAAGACAGAGAAGAAAGAAGAATCGAGAAAGAATGATTACATTTTATGTTATATTAGTGTTGATATAATAATGCTATAATATATCTACAAGCTGTGTCGTTTAAAGATTGAAACACCCCCTGTTTGATGTAATGAAAAAGGCTGTGTTTTCCGAATACTTTTAATGTTTCCATTGTAACGAATGTCCTACTGTGAAAGAAATTCCTTGTTCCATCTCTCTTGATATATGCCATTATTATTGTACAGTTCAGTGTTCAAAATGATGAAATAAAATCGTAAATGATGTCTTTTCAAAAAGTGATTTATTGTGTTCGATCAAAGATGCCTGATAGGCTTTTCGAAAGACTGCAGTATTTTCAGTAATATACAAATAGATAACATTTGAACAAAATGTGAGGCCAGACCATATTTCATGATTAAGGTAAGTTGTATGTTATATACAAAAATATATGTTGTAACAGAAGAAAAAAACGAGTGAGCAAGGTAAGAAGAGGATTGTTATCGTTGTTAGTTAGCAAAGGTTACATTTATAGAAAGATGTTCTTGCATGGTTAGATAATGTGCTCCTAGCGACGCAAAGTTTGAGTAATGTTGTATTGAAATGGTAAAGGTGTTAACAGTCACTAAAGGCGATTACAGGAGAGCAATGTGTGCTGCTAAGATTACTGTTAATGCAAATTATGACAGCTGATGTTCTGTAGAGGAGAAGATCTGATTAATCTTGTAATAAAGCCATACTGCTGGCTTGGCGAACCGGTCAACATTCTACCTGGACCGAATGCCAGATAGTCGCAGAAAATTTATATATATGCACGTACACACACACACACACACACACACACACACACACACACACACACACACACACAACACACACACACACACACTCACATACATACATATATACGTATATAAACATATATATATATATATATATATATATATATATATATATATACCTGCTTCTCCAACATACTGAGAAATAGCAGTCTGAATTCTCAGTATGTTGGAGAAGCAGGTTACTGTCAATCCCTATATATTTATGATTATAAATGTTTTTTACCGAAAAAGGTTTTTTCATACTGAGCTACCCGGCAAAATTGTTAATTATTAATTTTATTACTAATTGACGATTCCCTGCCCTGCATATCTATATATATATATATATATATATATATATATATATATATATATATATATATATATATATATATACATATATATATATACATATACATATATACTTAGATACACACACACCAGTCAGCAAAGCGACTGAGGGCGCCTATTCAGCACCATTATTGCTAGAAATAATATAGATAGATAGATAGATAG